>NW_022954339.1:0-375 GCF_012274545.1 Fukomys damarensis | reverse complement strand
ACTAATCCCAAAATATTTTAAGAATTTAGGAAGATAAAATTTACCACACATTACCTTCTACATCATGAGTTTTACTTTTGCCACAATTTAGAACTTGTCGATCATCCTGGGAATAAGAATATTTAATTGGAGTATATGAATGAAATTTTATTTCTGTTTAAGAGTAATATTTGCTGTTTTGATATTGTCCCATATAAGAAAATATGTGGGACAGTATGGAACAATATGGTATCACCTTCAAAATAAAACTCAAAATATCTCATCTCATAAACGTTTGAAATATTAAGTCCCAATAGTCAAATAAGAACTTACTGAAAGAAACACTCACATTTTAATAGGGGTTTAATATTACCTTTCTGTAAACAGCATGCATTA
>NW_022954338.1:0-232 GCF_012274545.1 Fukomys damarensis | reverse complement strand
TCACAGGGTCTGACATGGGAGATGAGGGGGTGGCAAAGCTGGCTGGGGAAGTAGGTCCTGGAATACAGACCCACAACAGTTCCCAAAGCCCTGCACCTGTATTTTTCTCAAGAACTCGAGCAGGTTTTCAACAGGACGGCCCAGAACTGATGTCAGCCTGGCACCCCAGTGCCATGGGATCCCAGAGCTCCCTCTCAGGACCCGTATGTAGAAATTCTTATGGGTTTCCCTG
>NW_022954337.1:0-207 GCF_012274545.1 Fukomys damarensis | reverse complement strand
TTTTACAGTGGAGAATTGAATAGTAGATTTTTGAATAAAACACAATTGGGACAGAGATCATCTTATCAGGTGCCAAAAAGACCCCGTAAAGGAAGCAGCATTTGGGCTGGATTTCAGGGAATTAGTGAAGTTTTGGCTTCCATATGGGTTCACTGGAAAACTCTTTCTCATTGCTTCTTTCCCTTTAGAATTTTCTGACTCTCTTTA
>NW_022954336.1:0-272 GCF_012274545.1 Fukomys damarensis | reverse complement strand
GAAATGTCATGTTGCAAGCAATAACTACTGTCATGGATTAGAAACAAGAGCCAGTTCAAAGAAGCCTCAGCTGATTTTACTACCTACAGACCACTACACTTTTAATCTATATTCGTGGACTTTCACAACAAGCATGAACAAGGTAAAATGTAACTGACTCAAGAAATGGAGGTAGTACCATGTATTAAATAAGTTTTTTCTGTAATGCATGTAATACAATGTTTTTATTTATTTTTAAGTGTATATATTCTAAATTGTAAAACCTTTTTTTT
>NW_022954335.1:0-617 GCF_012274545.1 Fukomys damarensis | reverse complement strand
AGTTCTTGTTAAAGAATCTAACAAAACTAAATTACAAATACATTGTAAAATAAAACACAAAGGTAAAATCATAAACATAACAGCAGAAAAATTGCATTACATTGAGCAAAGCAAAATTGCTTTGCGACAAAATTTATGCAGTGTTCAACAAAAAAATCACTAAAAGCTATGACTACATAAAAATTACAGTCTTTAACAGAAGGATAACACATGAAAAGGAGAAAGACAGGAAAATACATGTTTGTAGAACATTTCAATGGACTCCAATAATCAACAAGACTAATAGAAAAACTACGTCTAATATGAAACATAGATGAAAAAAGAGAGCCACATTGAGATTCATTCAGAAACAATTCAGAGAGGAGACTACTTACCTTAGCTATGGGAAGATTTCATATCCAGACAATATGAAGTGCAATGACCATCACACTGAAAAATTTCCTCTACTAAGCAAATTTCCCAGAGCGCTTTTCATAGTCTGATTCCTCAGACTGTAGATAAAGGGATTCAGCATGGGTGTGACCAGACTGTACACAGCAGCCACAATGATATCCTTGTCATTAGTGTTACTGGATGAGGGGACAAAATAGAGACCAATAATTGCTCCATAGTAGAGA
>NW_022954334.1:0-212 GCF_012274545.1 Fukomys damarensis | reverse complement strand
TCAGTGGCCTGCCTTGCAAGCGCAAGGACCCGAGTTCAGTCCCCGGTACCAAAAAAAAAAAAAGATATTTGACTGATTAGAGAATGATTGAATAATTAAGTTGGCTCAAAAGAAAAGATTTTCTTCCCTGAAGTGAAATTATTTAAAATGCAATGCACTTCGAAGGCTCGTAGAACACTACCTCCAAACACTGTCTTGGGCAGTGGCCAGGT
>NW_022954333.1:0-266 GCF_012274545.1 Fukomys damarensis | reverse complement strand
CCTCAAATGTTAGCTGAAACATAGCTAGACGTCAGAATTAGCTAAGTAGCCATCCTGAGGTATGTATTTGCTGTATGGCAGTAAGCAGTCATGGACAATGAGGATCATAAAGAAAAGTCTCATGGAGAATTTCCTCCTGGAGCCTTGATGGATCTCAGCTGCTTCCCAAGGGGAGCATAGAAGCAGGAGGCTTTAGGGCTTCGCACTGCCGAGCTCAGACCCCTGGCAAATCAGTACCGTGGAGAGCTCACCGGAGCCGGCCCCTG
>NW_022954332.1:0-3226 GCF_012274545.1 Fukomys damarensis | reverse complement strand
TTGTGTCCTATTCTCGGTTTTTATCATAAATTGATACATAAAAATAATTGTTTTGAAAAAATTATAGCTAGAAATGTTCCACATGATGCTATTTGATGATAGCTCTATAAGTCTCTGAATAGCAAACTCTTCCATAAATAGAGGAGTGATGACTTTTCTTTCCAGGTGAACTTGCATATCGATTTCTGTCAGATATCAGGCTATGAGAATAGTATATTGCACTGTGCTGAGTTTAGATAGCCTGAACTTTCAGACTTACAGTTAATGCCTATGAGCAATATAAATTTTCCATTCAATCTATCTTTATATTTTGTATCAAATACTGTTACCTGTTTTTTAGAAAATAAATAATATACTTAGCAGAAAACAGTTCAGAAGAAGAAAACAATCCACTGTTCTATTTATTGGGTCTCACTACCTTGCTAAATGCAATTCTCTTTTTTTTTCTTCTTCAGTACCTTGCACCTTCAAGGCAGGCACCACACCACTGAGCTAAATTCCCAGCCCTAAATGCATAGACTTAACACAGAACTCATCTGGATGAAACAAAAATTACCGCTTTTCCTCTTGGAGTTTAAATCAGCACCTGGCTTTCAGCATGATATAATCAATACATACAAATTTAATTTGGTGCTATGAATTCTCTTGTTTCTAAAAAATGAGGAGAACCAAAATAAATAATGAAAAATTTCATCAATGACAACTTTAGGAAATCCCAGATGATGTGTTAGCTTCTACATCTATGACAAAGTTGTACTCAATATTATTCACAGTTGTTCTGGTTCACAAGTAGCATTAATAAGCTTCCATTTTGAGGATCTTTAAGACTTCCTTGATGGGGGAACTGCCCTTAAGTTTCAGGAGAACCACCAGGGTATCTAATTCTATCTGAAGTGTTAAAAATATACCAGTGTTGAAAAGCTGAAAATGACAGGAACCAATAAACAGAACTTTTAAGCTTTTAAATGCCATTATGTATAAAGGAAGTAAGGACATTTCTACCATATAAAATAATTTTGACTCAGGTCAGGGATTTAGCTGAGTGGCACTGCGCCTGCCTCACAAGTACATGGTCTTGAGTTTAATCTCAGGTTAAAAAAAATGGCTCTAAATCAAAATTACCTAGCAGTTGTCATGTAATTCAATACAAGCAGGTAGCTTCAGAGGGAATGACAGAGCCCAAAGTTCCTGAGAATTTTTATACCTTTCAGGAATTCAGTTTTCTGCTGCATTTAGTTTCTGCCTTATAACCAATGATATGATGGTAATTTCTAACATTCATCAAACATTTATTAGGTTCCAAACCCTTTATGTCTGTCAAATGTATCACATTTCATTCATTTCATCCAAGAGTTCTTAACCAGGGGCAATTCTTAGTCCCTCCCTCAGGATTCTGGGCAATCTCTAGGGGCAGTTTTGGGGTCCCAGGTTGGGGGAGGGGTCGTCCTGCCAGTATGCAATGGGTAGAAGATAGATACGCAGCTGACCATCCTATGATGCACAGGACAGGACTTCTCCCAATCAAAGAATTACTCAATCCCCACAGTCAACAGTGTCAGGATGGGGCGATAAATCCATTCAACAATTCTATTTAGTGGTTATTATTAACATCATCTTCAGATTGAGAAATTATTCACATTATCTTCAGAAAGATTGAGTGATTTGTTTAAGATCACAGACCTAAATAAGCAGTGATACCAGGATTGAGAAATTAGCTCTTCATTGCCTTAAAGCCCAAATTCTTTTCATGTCCTCTGCTACTGTCTCCAGAGAACTCTGATGAACATGAGCAGTTTATGAGTTTCAAGGATGGGAATGCTGCCTTGTTCTACATATCTGCCCTAGCACCAACCCTAGCACCAATAGTTGCCAAAGGATTAATAGAAACTATTCATCACTTGAACATCTTCAAATTCCCCCTCAGGACAACACGTCAACTATTCCGTCAGTAATCCCAAGAGGAAGTGGTTGCTTGATTATATGTACTGTGTTACTAAATAAAGGGTGAGCCAAGGGGAAGGTAGAAGACAGTAATTCTTCCTCCAAGAAGGTAGTGGGAAGGAGAGTTATATATGTACATAAATAGAAGTATATGTGTATGTGTATTTATAAGCAGAATTATCAGACCAAACATAATGTTAGAAGCTGTTCAAAGCCAGCGATAAACTGGCCTAGTCATATATGAGAATGCTTCTTTCTGGTCCTAAAATGGACAATGCTTACAATACTGCAATGCGTTCATATCCTGAGCTGTCGCTGTGGCACTCTGTGAAGGAGCCATGGCTGTTCCTACGCATCTAGCTTAGATAAATTTATAAGCACAACCAGGTTGGGCATGTGAGAATTGATCAGGCCTTTCATTCCCTGCTTTTCTTTTCTTTTTTTTCATCCTCCTTTTACTTTTCTAGTCTTTAGAGCACTCCTGATTGTGACCCACTCAATACTGTTAAAGCTAACTCAAGGAAGAACATGCGGAAAACACCCCAATTGAGTTGGATGTGATGAGTAGGTATTCATCTGATGGCTGGGTGAGTGAAATATGACAGGAAGGTCTTTTATCTTTCATATATTGAGATTATTTGTAGGGAGCATCTGGCACATTGTTGAGCGTGTAGTAGATACTAAATAAGCATTGGCCTCCTTTTTTCCTCTTTCTTTTTTCTTCCTTCCTCCATTTCCCTTGCTCCTCTCTCTTGTCCTCTCTTCTTTCCTCCCCTCTTCCTTTTTTACCTTTCTTCCCTTCTGTTTCTCTCTTACTTCTTTTTAATATATCTTTAAAATAATGTCACACAAATGATCATTCACTCTCCTGTAACTAAGGTCAGTTCTGCCTAAAACATTAGAAAGTTCTGTAGGATAAGAATGTATAGTTATTAAATGCTTGGGCTCAGTGATCAAACTGTTTAGGTTCAAGCTCCAATTTCCTCTGTTATTGTTAGCTCTGCAATTTTCTTGGAAAAATTAATCAGCTTTTTGTGTCTCTAGTCCTCCTTCTGTAGTGTATGGATAATGAAGATGGTGTTTCCGTGAAAGTGCTTTAAGGATGAAAAAAGGCAAATCATGCTGTGCATTTGTTGATGTACCTAGTATATGTGGTAAATGTCCAACAAATATAAGCTATTGGGCTGGGATTTAGCTCAGTGGTTCTGCTGCCTGTCTCACAGGCACAAGGACCTGAATTTAATCCCAGGTACCAAAACAAAATAAAACAACAACAACAACAACA
>NW_022954331.1:0-1042 GCF_012274545.1 Fukomys damarensis | reverse complement strand
TTTTTTTTTTTTTTTTTTTTTTTTTAAGAAACTACTATATTGTTTGCCATAAAGGAGATAATAATTTATATTGTCATAAATAGCAAGTAAGGATTCCTCTTCTTTATCTCATCAAAACTCATCACTTTCTGTATTTTTGTAATAGATATCCTAGTAGGTGTGAGATAATATGTCTTCATGATTTTTTTTTGTACCTGGGATCAAACCTTGGACTCGTGAGGTAGGCAGTGGAACCACTGAGCTAAATCCCTGGCTGATCTCTTAGTGATTTTAATCTATGCGTCCCTGATTATTAATAATGAGTATTTTCATATATCCTTTGGATGCTTATATATCTTCCTTTTATAAATGTTTTTTCAGGTACTTTGCTGATTTTATATGTGTATAGAGTGTGGATAGTAAGCCTAGGGGCTTGCACATACTAGGTCACTCTTTTTATCATCAAAGATGCTACCAGCCCCACTGATTTTGCTTGTTTTGTTTTTTCTTTGCCTATTTTTAAATTGTGGGGTTTTCTGGTCTTTTCAATTGAGTTGTTTTGAGTTCTTTTCTGCAGGGGGGTACCAGGATTGAACTTGGGTCCTTGCGCTTGCAAGGCAGTTGAGTTCTTGATATAGTTTGGATATTAACCCCTTGTCATGTGCATGGTTACAAATACTTTGGCCTACTCCATAGGTTATGTTTACACTCTTGATTTTTTCCTTTCCTACACAGAATCTTTTGTTTGATGTAGTCTCATTTGTCTACTTGTACTTTTGTTGCATATGGTTTGGGGATATATCCATAATTTTTTTGTCACAGACCAAAAGCATTTCACTTGTATTTTCTTCTAATAGTTTTATACTTCCTGACTCCATGTGTATGTCTTTAATGCAGTGGAAAATATCTCACCACCCTAATCTGTTCTCTACCTCTCTCAAGCCATTCTGTAGGGTGGTGGTGGATATTCCCAGTGAAACTGAGTCCCAGAGTGAAGAGAGTCCTGGCTGGGGACACCTTACTGATACAGTGCCCTGGGGTCAGTGTTCCTTCCACCAGCTTC
>NW_022954330.1:0-408 GCF_012274545.1 Fukomys damarensis | reverse complement strand
CCATTCCTGTGCAATGTCCTATGTGGCACAGACTGGCACAGGCTCCCAGGACCTTCTCCCCACCATGCACCAGCCCACCCCACAGCTGCCAAAACTCCAGCTCACCCTCTACTCTTTGCCACCTGTATCTCTCCTCAGCGATGTCACAGGCAACTTCCAGTTGCCTCTTTCAGTCCCCCTAATAGACATCAAACTTCTCTCATCCTCGGGGTTTGGCTTATGATCCACTCTTGTGACTCTAAATCTGAGGGTGCAAAAGAGGTGGTCCGTGCTTGCTGACACTAATCAAATCATTTCTACACACTGCTGCCCGTGTTGCATAACAGCTTGAGAGAGACTCGCCAGAAAGTGGACTATTTTTTCTTTTTTTTCTTTTTCTCAGCCTTCATTTTTCTTCTTATGCATTTC
>NW_022954329.1:0-214 GCF_012274545.1 Fukomys damarensis | reverse complement strand
CTCCCTCCCCACTCCACTCTGCCATGCACTGACTTGGCATCACAGCAAGTTTTACCCTTTTGCTTCCTGGGATTGAGGAAGAAATGAGACTTGGAAAGGGCCGGGCATGTAGTGGGCGCTCCATATAAACCAGCTCTGGTTCTCCACAGCTACGCTAGTCCTTGCCTCCTCAGCTTCCCAGGGAGCATGGAAGCCTTTCTCAATGAAGTGGAAA
>NW_022954328.1:0-720 GCF_012274545.1 Fukomys damarensis | reverse complement strand
TCTTCTCAGTGCACCTCTAAAGGTTTTCAAATTGTCTCATAGCTGGCCGAGACTTTATAAACGTCATTTTAAATTTGTAATAGAACTTTAAACCTGATCTTTTCCTCCAAAATGTCAACAAACTGCAAGCCCTGGTAAGAAGTTTTGCTAACAGAGAAAGCTCACCCAGACCTCACACCTTCTGCCGCTCCTTCCCTTTTAGGCTTTTTCAAATGTTCCAGTTATATGCGCTCCTTTCCCGTATGTTTTTCTTTACCGATTTCCAGCCCGCTCTCGTCTGCGGTCAGTGTGGTCTGCGTGACACCAGCCACTTGAGACTTTTCAGGCACCTTCATGACCTCGTGCCCGGCAGGTGTCGTAGACGAGTTACACGGCCTTCGGCAGAGGCCCGGGGCCCAGGGTGGACGCAGCGGCCGGTGTCTCCACTGGCTCGGCCCATTCCGCTCGGGGTGCACTGACTGAGAGACTCGGGGCCCCTGGAGTGCAGTTAGGCAGCCGGGCCTCGCTGACCTTTGCTGGACCCTGCCCGAGGCAGCGGAGAGAAACCGAGGAAGAGAAACACTTGTGGGCCACGAAACGGGCTCTCTCTTTTGCAGGATGTAAGTCAGGAAGGTTTTTTCTCAACCCACAATAGAATGAAACTGGAATTCATTCAGACGGAGGATGACTCTGTCCCCGCTGCCACACCGGGGCGCTGGCTGAGGCCGCACCCGGGCTCCC
>NW_022954327.1:0-2211 GCF_012274545.1 Fukomys damarensis | reverse complement strand
ACTGGGTGGTTGAGGACCAGTTTGCAACAAAGAGACCTGCACTCAATATGGCTGCCATGCAGTCAAACATTTAGTACCTTTGGATCGCATTGTGAGAACCACTTGGCATCGTCCTCTTCCCACTGCAATTTTGAGCTGCAGACTATCATGAAGTGAGTTCACTCTCATCCCAAGCTACATCCAGCAGGGTATTTAGGAACAATTATTCATGCAGAGTGCTCATGCTCTCCACAGCATGCATACAGCGATCTGAAAAGGAATGGTTATTGAGTCAGTGAAAAAACCCTCACTATGAACAGACACCTTTTGAAAAATCAGCAGGGCCTAGCCATGCATTGATACCACCAACGATGCAGCCTGCAAAAGGCCGCCATTCAGGAATGCATTGCCATGCTGTAAGCATGCATTCCCACTGCCTGCCTCACGCCAAATGCCTAGCATGGTTTACCAGCACAAAGAGCCCTCATTCATATCATTCCACATGAAGCACAACTTGTTCCATCAAGCTAGCAGAAAGATGAGCAGCAGATCATCCAGGGTAGCCTCCAGCAGATCATTTAGGTTCAATTCATCCTGGAGTGTACTCAAACTAACCCCAGCCTGATGCCAACCATCTGAAAAGGAATGGTTCATGAGTCACTCAGTCTGACGTCACTTCAGACTATAGCCTGTGGAGAAATGAGCAGTGCCTAGCCATGCTGTCAGACCGTGTTGCCAAAGATAGCAACCAGCAAACCAATACAATGAAGAGCCATTCAGTGAGCCTGCATTCCCACTGTTTTGACTCCCACAGACCACTGAGTATCTGTTAATAGCACAGAAAGCCCCCACTCCTATTGTGCTACATTAACCTGATCTTTAGTGAATCTTTAGGCACATGCTGAAACTGCCCTGCCCACCTTGACTACAGCGGACTGTTCATGAAGTGGTTAGCAAAGCAGTACACCTGACATCACACTGCCAGCTATGGAGCAGTCCTCTGAGGACTGGTCAGCCCACAGGGCTCTTGCCCTGCTCCTGTGTGCCACCTGGTGGATGGTTTAAGAATTGGTAGGCATGTAAATGTCCTTGCCTAATTGAAAAATCATACAGAGGTCTGGAGAGTAGTGGCAAATGCAGTCAGCATGACTGCCTTCAGTTCACCGTGGAGGCAGGATGTTCTATGAAGAACATTTAGCCACACAGTGAGCACACCCTTGTCCCTGCCTGCACCTAGTGAACAAAGGATTAAGGCATAGGAACTGAATAAGAAGGCCCTTCCCCTAGACATCAAATAGCAAAAGGGTTGAGTGGCCAATAAAGACACAGTGAGCCAGCATTCACTCTTAGCTGCCTCCAGCAGAATGATTATGACCGGTTAACAGCTGAGAGAGTCATCACTCATACCGTTCTACATGTAACAAAGTTTGGGTAGTAGTTAGCTGCACAGTTAGCCAGCCCTCACTGCTGTCTCATCCGGCAATATGGTTATGGAATATTTTGTAATGCAGTGAGACTGCTCAAGCTGGCAGAAAAGCAGTGGCCTTGAGAAGGCCAGTCAGACACAAAATGAGCTAACAAGACCTGACTTTCATACAGTGGAACATTTAGGACTGGTTAGGCATTCAGTGAACACGCACTGAAACAAACAATCATGCATCCATCTGGACAGTCATTGTACAATATGCAGTGAGCCGGAACTTGCCACAGCCATGGTCCAAGGCCGCTATGTTAATTGGTGAGCCATGCATTGAGCCTGCCCCCATCCTGGAATCAAACAGGTGAAACATTGGGTTCTATCTAGAATTGGAAACATGTCAGACTCATAATGAATTGAAGGCAGGAAAAATATGAGGAGCTCTTAGTCACAGTATGAGACTGCCAGGCCCCTGGACTTCAAGCACTGTAAAATTGAGGTACAGTTTGCAACTAAGAGACCTGCACTCATATGTCTGCCATGCAGTGAAACATTTAGTACCTGTTAGATGCATTGTGAGAACCCCCTGGTGTTATCCTCCTTGCAGTGCAACTTTGAACTGCAGACTAGCATTAAGTGAGTTCATTCTCATCCCAGGCTACATCCAGCAGACTGTTTAGGAACAATTATTCATGAGTAGTTTTCATGCTCTCCAAAGCATGCATACAGCCATCTAGGAATGGTTATCTAGTCAGTGAGAAAACCTCACTTGAGACAGAAACCTGTTTAAAATCAGCAGGGCATAGCCATGCATT
>NW_022954326.1:0-670 GCF_012274545.1 Fukomys damarensis | reverse complement strand
AGGGGAAAGAATTTGTCATCACATAAGTGAAGCATATAGGATCTAAACTAGCTGAGATCAAAAAAAAACAAAATCTATACCCATGCATATAATAGTTAAGATTCCGGAAACCCAAGAGAACAAAATCCTACAAACAGTTAGAGAAAAGAAACAAATCACATACATAGAAAAGCCCCATCAGAATCACAGCAGACTTACTTCTCAACACAAACCCTCAAGTCAAGAAGAAACAGGAGATATTTCAATCTCGCCCCCCACCAAAAAAATGCTCCAACCCATATTGATGTACCCTGCAAAACTATCTTTCAAAATGAATGGGGAAATAAGGTACTTATGACAAAGATAAAGAGCACCTGAGGAACTTCATGAATACCAAACCAACACTCAAAAAAAAAACTTTTTAAAACAATATCCTAGGAAAAGATGATGAACATCACAAGCCCAGGAAGACCAGCAGAATGAATCCATGAGGCATGACAAGAAATTAAATACAAAGGGGAAGAATCCAACAAAAGGAAAAGGTCATGATGAGGATAAGTCAATACATTTCAGTAATAACCATCAATGTAAATGGTTTCAATTCACCAATCGAAAGTAATAGACTGGAAGAATGGTTCAAGAAGAAAGATCCAACAATATTCTGCATACAAGAAACACACTTAATTCAAAA
>NW_022954325.1:0-204 GCF_012274545.1 Fukomys damarensis | reverse complement strand
ATTTTTAAAATAATTTATATGACAAATAAATTAATTGTACTATCAATTTCTGTAAGAATTTAAATGAGCAGTCTAGTCTCTGATTGTTTAAGACCTAAGCATCATATAGTTAGGAAAACTAATCCATTTCTAAGAAAGGCAAAACATAAAAGACCTAGTTAAAGTTCTACCATACTATAGCACATAATGTTAAGAATATTATCA
>NW_022954324.1:0-710 GCF_012274545.1 Fukomys damarensis | reverse complement strand
ACTATATAACATGTAGTATAAAGGACGAAGGGTTTGTTTTTGCTTGTGGTTTCAGAAGATTCAGTCCATGGTGGCTGACTCCAAGATAGGGACATCAAAACTAGCAGCCAGGAAGCAGAGCAGAGAAACAGTGCCAGAGCGGAAGGGGCCAGGGACCATATATAGTGCCCGAGGTCCCTCAAAAGTATGCTTTCCTACTGCTAGGCATTTCTTCATCCAATGATAACATCACCATCACACTAGCCCTCATTTTAATTAATTCGAATGAATGAATAAACAAATGAAAGTCTCTGCCTCTGCTATGTGGGATTATACCCCTCCCCTATTTTGAGGTCCTCATCTGATGGTTGACTTTGAAAGTATCCCAGCACTACCATGTGGACCTCCATTTGCCCCACCCCTCACTCACCCTGCTCTGACTTTCTGTGGGATCTGTAACTGGACCTATGATACCTAAGAAGCCATATGTTCAGGGCAGAAGCTCCCATAAGCTTTTGCTGGTGTCTGCTGGCTGAAGCCAAGGGCATTGATGTGTATCCACAGCCAGATGCTGGGGCTTTCATTATATATATATAAACCTCCTATTCTGGGGAACTGTGCCATGATGTGGGAATGCACAAGTATAGACACACACACACCCACACATGCACACACACGCACACAGACATATGTACTCCTGTTACCTTCCTATTCCAGACTCCAGGGCCAGA
>NW_022954323.1:0-220 GCF_012274545.1 Fukomys damarensis | reverse complement strand
GTCCATGGAACCCTGAGATTCTATCACTGTGACTCCCTTTCAAAATATCTCACCTATCAACTTCTCGGACACAGCTCCATGGCCAAGGCCCAAGGCAGCTGTCAGTTCTTCGAGAAACAAATGAAAGCTGTAAGATTAAGAAGTCAAGTAGCTCAGTTCCAGTCAGCACTTGCTGATTTTTATATGGCACCTTTGGAGGATGCCTTTCTCTGGAGTCTTA
>NW_022954322.1:0-218 GCF_012274545.1 Fukomys damarensis | reverse complement strand
TTGTAAGACATGTATCTGCAGAGAAGTCTGCGAGGTTCTCTTCTGAGAAGGCAAGGTCTTGACCCAACTCTCTCTTCCCTCCAGCACTTAGCAGGCGCAGTATCCCCAGGAGAGCTAATTAGGGAGATCTGGAGGAAAGGGGGAAAGTCCTTTACGATTCCACATCACTGATGTTGCAGTTTGATAAATACTGTGCTTTATGACCTCTTCCGCCTTTC
>NW_022954321.1:0-279 GCF_012274545.1 Fukomys damarensis | reverse complement strand
CACACCTGGACCTCTGACAAGCTGCACTGTGGTGGGCCATCCTGCATTTGTTTCCCTCGGACCGTGTCCTCAGCTGTCCTCCTGTGTGGGTCTGGGTGACACCAGCCAAGGAGGCATCGAGTTTAGGCAGCTGACAGGGATCCACTTTCATGTAAGATTCACAAGCTGCCTCAGAGCTGGCTACAGCAAACTGACGAAATACTTGTCACCAACCCGATGGTATTCAAGCCCCACGGCCACAGCTCCTTGTCCCACATGGCAGTGCTGTGACTGAAGGGA
>NW_022954320.1:0-241 GCF_012274545.1 Fukomys damarensis | reverse complement strand
CCTCTCCAGGGCTTTGTTCCACAAATAGTGAATACAAATCATTGATGTATATACCCTGCACTGGTTACAGAGTTCAGCATGATATTCTCACTGCCTCGGGAAGCTTAAAATAGATACCAATCTATGCAATACCCAATTAAGGTAATCTTGTGATTACTCATATAGGTGGTTTCAACAAGATTCTTTTTTTTTCTTTTTATTGAGTTTATTGGTACAATCTAGGTATACAATACAATTGCAT
>NW_022954319.1:0-325 GCF_012274545.1 Fukomys damarensis | reverse complement strand
TGGGTTAATGAAGTTAATGGAAGATTCACCTGTCTCTCCTTATCTATAGCGCGTACCCAGATAAACATCCAGACCTCAACTGTTTTGACTTAGTTACAACCAGCCCTCGGGAACTGATCGAGTTCATAAGTCAAGGGTTCACTGTATTTCTCACTGTATTGCAATGGTGAGCAGAGTACCAAGTTTGAAATCAGACAGTTCTTAATAGTTTCACCACTTAGCCCCTCTTCACCACGAGGAAATTAACTGTCTACTGGCCTCAGGATTATGACACTTAAACAAAATATGGAAAACATCTGTGAGTGGGAGGGGATTTTTTTTTTTT
>NW_022954318.1:0-499 GCF_012274545.1 Fukomys damarensis | reverse complement strand
AATGCTGTTGGTGTTTTTATTGGGTTTGCATTAAATTTATATATCAGTTTTATTAATACAGCCATTTTGATAGTATTGGATCTGCCTATCTAGTAATAGGAAATATCTTTCCATTTCTGATGTCCTGTTGATCTCCTTTTTCAGAGTATTATAGCTTTCATTATATAGGTCTTTTGCTTTCTTTATTAGATTAATTCCTAAGTATTTAATTCTTCTTGGAGCTATTATGACTAATAACATTTTCTTAATTTCTTTTTCAATGGGTTTATTATTGATGTACAGGAATGCTATTGGTTTTTTGTGTTGATTTGTATCCTGCTACACTGTTGAATTTGTTCATTATTTTTAGAAGTCTTTTGTGGTGATTTTTTGGGACTTCTATGTAAAAGATCATGTTGTCTGTGAACAGGGATAGTTTAACCTCTTCCTATATTATACATATTTCTTGTATTTCTTTCCCTTGCCTGATTGCTCTGGCTAAAGGTTCAAGTACTATATT
>NW_022954317.1:0-226 GCF_012274545.1 Fukomys damarensis | reverse complement strand
TTCGGTCTATTTATTTCATTTTTTTGTTTTGTCCTTATGATTTCCAAACATGGTTAGAGCTTACAATGAGAGATGAGTTGGCTCAGAGAATTTACGCTTTTCTTTCAGGGAAGAAAATATCATTTTCCATCCAGGTGAGGTATATGTTTTGTATACTTTATATTAGATAGAAACAACTACAGAAGAAAAGAGAGGGATTTAAAGTAAAGAAAGAGAGGGAGAGAGA
>NW_022954316.1:0-620 GCF_012274545.1 Fukomys damarensis | reverse complement strand
CATTCTGTACACACTGAAAGTTTCAGGTCCTTGGAAACCCAAAGTACACTTCACATTTAAACAAATCAGTGCTATAATTTCATTTTCACATGCAAATTATTAGGTAGGTGAATTTCTTCATTATCACTCTCACTAATTCTGACCCTAACACTAACCCACAGCGTGATTCCTAAGTTCCTGTACAGAAGTACTTGAAATCCTGCACTATGGCTAAGCTTAAGGCCAAATCCGATAGTAACTATGAAACCCACATTCAATATACAGGTACAGAAATTCCAAGGTTATCACTCAACATAATCCTAACCCTAACCCAAACCTTAAAACTTAAGGAGGTACTTATATTCTTAAATCGTTCCAAAGACTGAAGGTCAAAATAACACCAACATGTCATGCTCAAACATGAACTTCACTACACAGGGAGTGAAATGGGGAGCCTATTCCTTCCCTAAAATTATCTCTAACCCTACTCGCTAGCCACACTGTACCCATTAAATCCACACTGCAAGGCTTAGGTCCTTGGAAATGCACAGTACACTCATTCTCACATGCCAATTATCAGGTATGTGAATTCTTTCCTTATCCCTCTCACCAATCCTAACCCTAACCCTAATGGACAACAT
>NW_022954315.1:2690-2963 GCF_012274545.1 Fukomys damarensis | reverse complement strand
GGAGTTTTGGGTGGGCCGCGCGCCGGGCCCGGTGCTGCTCCTGTGGCTTGGAGAAAGCTAGAGTGAGCTGTACCCTTGACTTGCGGAGCGGCTGGCTCAGTCATGTGAGTTGGCTTTCAGGCCCTAAACAACACTGTGTCGTTTCTCCGGGACGCCCTCTCCCCAGGGCTTCCCACCCCCTCCTCCCGCCCTTCGGCCCGAGGCTTGGCTGACTTGCTCTTAACTCGCTCAAGTCCGGCCCCTGAAGTGCGAAGCCGGCTTTCTGGAGTCTAA
>NW_022954315.1:0-2238 GCF_012274545.1 Fukomys damarensis | reverse complement strand
AGGCTTGTACAGTATATGAAACAAAAGTGTGCAGAATTTTACCTTCATTTTGAAGAAGCTTAGACTTCTTTTCCCTTTTTCAGGGCCGACTACTGGAAGTCTCAACCAAAGAAATTCTGTGATTACTGCAAGTGCTGGATAGCAGATAATAGGCCTGTAAGCTGATTCCACTCTCAGAGATTCTCATAATGTTGTGCTTATGTGGACCGCTGCTTTCTCATCTAGGTTCAGATCAAAGCACTTTCATTCATATACGTTACTCTTGATTCTTCAAAACATCAAAAGATTTTTATTGTCATATTATTTATTCCCTTTAAGAAGTTATGAGCCTTCTTCCTTTTCATTAAGCTGTATTTGATTATGAAGCCAGATTATTTCTATGCCCTTTCTGGAAGTGACCCAACTAGTAGATATTCTCATCCCTGTGTTTATCAAACACATTACAGTATACTGGGAGTGTATGTAGATCTGTCACATACTGTACTGTGCAAAGAAAAGTAAGAATGGAAAAGCCCTTGTAATGTAAAAAGACTGTGGTACTTTTTCTTGTGTTTCCTGCTGTAGAGATAATTGAATATATGTGTATTTTTGTCTAGATCTACCTTTGAAGATATAGGGCAAAAAGCACACCACCGATTTTCCTCTTCATATGTTAACAGTACTGTGTATGTGCTACATAATAAACCAGAGTTTCCTTTTTACATGGCAGAGTTGAATGGACCAAAGAGTAGTAGTCGCATCGTTAACAATGATGTATTCCTTTCATAGACTTTTACTTTAAAAATGCATGCGGTTTGAGATTTTTGTTTTTAAGTTCTTTATTTTATCTGAGTTCAGCTGTCCTTACAAATAAATGCTAGGAGTTTTAAAAACTACACAAATCACTGAAAATTCTCTTCTTTCAAGGTACCCAACAGTAGCAGGAATTGTATGAGTTAAGTAGAGTAAATAATCCCCTCCGGTACACTGCCTTTATCTCCTTGAATTAACCCACACTGATTTAATCATTATAAACAACATTAATTTAATTTTGAATGGTCTTTTAATATTGTATTCTTTGAGTTCTGTAATCAAGTAGGAAACCCAATGTATAAGAAAAAGATGACTGTTTGCTTTACAAAGTCACACTTTAAAGAGGCATTCACAATAGTATTCTAGACTAACTCAGATAATATGTCATACAAGAATTGAGTATTACAACTTAATTTTACGGAGTTCTTTCATGTCTTACTACCACTTAATACCAGACATTTGTAATTTAGGGGGAATTTCTGGTTATTTAAATAGTAATGTTCATGTACCCATTCTTACAACCATCCATCCCAGTTAACACCACCACTCCAGGTGGGTTAGCTTTTTTTTTTTTTTCTTTTTGGCATAGGGGAATCAAACTCAGACCCTTGTGCCTGTGAGGCAGGCGCCAGAACCACTGAACTAAATCCCCAGCCCTGGGTTTTCATTTTTTCCTTTTCTTTTTTATCATTTTATTGTTTATAATATAGGAGCAATTTTTAAATGTATACTTCTTAAAATTTTGAGGCATTAAGGATCATTGTTCTCTGTCTTTAATTTAGCAAATAGAATGATAAAATTTTGGAGATGCACTGGTTTTGACAGTTGATGTTGAAAAGTGTTTCTTTAAAACATTGTCTTGATTCATGTTTTAAGTCCTAATTTAGTCATTGAGAGTACCTTGCATTTTTCTCCCATAATATGGTCATCTTGTTTTAAGAGCTAAAGTAAAATCTAGTCAGAAGGTATAATAAATGAGGTCCAGTTTCCTAGCATCACTGGATAAAAGGACAAGATTGCATTACAATTAATCCGTTTTAAGGGTCCAGGGATCTAGCTCAGTGGTTCTGGTGTCTGCTTTGCAAGCACAAGAACCCGAGTTCAATCCCAACTGCCCCCCAAAAAAAATCAGTTTTATCTTTTCTACACATCATTTTAATTTGTTTTCTTATGTTCTAGTCATATATTATGCTTACTGGATTTTATTGTGTTTAACTCCTTTGTATTTTCTCTTTTTTTTTCATTTTTAAGAGTGTTGAATTTCGTGAAAGGGGGAAGAATCATAAGGAAAATGTGGCAAAGAGGGATCAGTGAGGTAATACAGATTAGTTCTTTGCAAATTTTTATGTATAAATGTCAGTACTTTATCTCACTGTACCTTTATATGTATCCTATGTAGATTAAACAGAAAAGCCTGGACAAGGCAAAAGAAGAAGAAAAGGCATC
>NW_022954314.1:0-204 GCF_012274545.1 Fukomys damarensis | reverse complement strand
CATCGCTCGGGACAGAACCCAGTTGAAGAGAGAGCAGGGCATAGCCATTCATTGAGACCCCCAACGACTCAGTAGGCCGAAAGCCCCAGGTGACCGACGGGTTTCTCATATATCAGTATTCCTTCACCTTCCGTGCCTCCTTCAAAAGCTCTAGCACGGTTCAGGAGCTCAAGGAGCCCTCGCTCATACCATTGTGGGTGAAGC
>NW_022954313.1:0-238 GCF_012274545.1 Fukomys damarensis | reverse complement strand
ACTGAATCAGTCAGTTAAGTCTAGAAGTCTTTTGGTGGAAGTTTTTGGGTCTTCAATGTAGAGTATCATATCATCAGCAAACAATGCCAGCTTCACTTCTTCCTTTCTTATTTTTATTGCTTCTATTTCTTTCTCATATCTCATTGCTGTGGCTAATGTTTCCAAATCTATATCGAACAGGAGTGGTGACAGTAGATATCCTTGTCTTCTTTGAGATTTCAGTGTGAAGATTTTTAGT
>NW_022954312.1:0-252 GCF_012274545.1 Fukomys damarensis | reverse complement strand
AGAGACTCTTTCCTTTTGCCACACTAGTCTTTATTATGTGGCCAAAACTGAAGGACATTTTGGTTGAAATCTTTGTTATGACAGTCTTTTTCCCAAAATGAAGAAAGGATGGTGCTATGGTTTAGATCCAAAATGTTCCCCAAAGTTCCATGTGTGTGGAAGGTGATTAGATCATGGGGTGCTGTCTTTATCAGTGCATTCATTCATTAATGAGTTATGTAGCTGGGTGTGCTGCTAGGAGGATGGGGCCTG
>NW_022954311.1:0-1238 GCF_012274545.1 Fukomys damarensis | reverse complement strand
CTGCATTTGACTGTACATCTATACATCTTAGGAATGCATAACGGCAGCCTGATAACACTAGAAGGAAAAGGCCATTTGTACAGAGCTAAAATTTTCCCTAATGATTTAAAAAGATTTTCCCATGTCTAGCATAAGTCTCGGAAATTTTAGTAGGCCTAAATTTAAAAACATTAAACATTCTTTAGAGCATGGCCTGTACAAATATCTGAATGTAAATTGATTTGGAAGACAGCCTGATTTTGTAAAGTTACTGAGGAATTTAGTTTTATAGGATAAATACAAACTGATTATGTAAAGTCACAGGAAAAAGAAACACATCTAGACGTTGCCCTCATTGCTATAAATTGAAATTCACAGTACTGTTTTGTTCTGTCCTGGTCAAGCCCAGAGGATGTGCTGCTCCGCGCTTCCCATAAGACTTAATGATACTGACAAGCCTCAGGGTATTCCGAGACAGGAAATGTGGGACATTTAATGACAAGGTGGCAGTCACTTCTAAAATACTACCAATGTGGGGCTGCTTCAGCTACAGGAATTGGAGAGGAAACAGGTACCGAGTTTCAAAATTCTAATATTTACTGTATAAAATGTCTCACATTTCTTCATTTTCCTTGGTCTCATTTAATATATTTCCTATATTTGTACCAGTCCCTCTCTTCTCAACATTAGTACTTTATCGGGATTATTATAATAAATGTATATATGGTTTTAACTTCTCACCCCTGCCCTCATTCATCTGTTATTATGTTACTCTGTGACTCTTCCTAATATGTTGTAGTTGGCTTGGAGCTATAACAATTTAAACTGTTCCTGACCTTTACATGCCCTGATTTATAATTTATGATGATTCTGTCTTTTTAATCTTATTTTCTAGTATTCCCAGTGGCCATATATCCTACTTAAGTTTGTTCCTTCACTAGTCCACACATATGTCATATTCTCTGTCATGCTATGGCTTTTTTACAGCTACATTGCTCGTTTTACCCTCCTAACCTTCTGGCCATAGATTCATTAATATGCATGTAATTCCTGTCCATTCTGAGACCCATTGCATGCTGTTCTTTCCTCGAGGTTCTCTGTAAACTAGTATAGCCACAATAATTTTGTCTCATAATTCTTGCAGCCTATTTTTGACTATATCACATCTTTTACTACCTTAGGCTAGGTTTATAAAAGACTTGGTTACAGAATAATGCTTGGTCTATGACATTGCTTGTAGATTGTTGCAGTAAGGGACT
>NW_022954310.1:0-484 GCF_012274545.1 Fukomys damarensis | reverse complement strand
ATTGGTCAATTAAAAAAATAAAGTCAAGCTAGGAATGAAGTTCAGGGTAAAGTGCTTGCCTAGAATGCCTGAGGCCTTCAGTTTGACCTCCAACACAGTGAAAAATATAATAAATAAATAAATCAAAAATGGGCTTTCACATACTGTACACTTACTTCTCTATGCCGTTGATTTCATAATTGGGCTGTAAATGAGTAGCCAAAAAATGAATATTCTTATTCCAAAGAAAACCATTCAGGTAGCTTGATTTTTCACCTACTTAAGAACTGTTCAAATTTCTTAAATTTTGTACGTAAGCTAATAATGCAACAAGGAGTTGAGAGCTCTCAAAACAGGGTTAGAGAAGTCTAAAGAAAAATACTATTTTGGAGTAATTTTTGCTTGGCCAGACTTCTAATCCTGATGGTTCCTATAACCAAAAAGTGCTTTTGCTTAATGTTTTCAACACTTCTGTTCCTCCACAGCTTCCTAAGTGTAATGAACA
>NW_022954309.1:0-220 GCF_012274545.1 Fukomys damarensis | reverse complement strand
TTGTGGTTTCCAGCTCTGCTGACTTGTAGAGGTCTGGCAGCCTCCTTTTTCTCTCATGTCTCTGAGCATAATCTACATACAGTACATAGGCACGTATAAGCTACATAGATTGTTCAACTCAGATCACAGTTTTATTGCTCCCATGAGTATAAATAGTAAGCAAAAAATTTTAAAAATTTAAATCACCTAACTCAAAACATTACAAAATGAATAGAAAACA
>NW_022954308.1:0-290 GCF_012274545.1 Fukomys damarensis | reverse complement strand
TTTTATGCTAAAGTGCCTCAAAGCTGTATTTCAATCTCAGCCAGGCAGAAACCTACACACAAAAAGTAATACAGTTGTACTCCATACAAGGTGTGGACTTCAATGGCAAACTCACAGCATTGCAGCACCTTTCTCCATGGAGTACTTCACTTTCAGGAAAGTAAACCCTTTGGTTTGAAAGAGCTAAGTGGAGAAACAAGCTGATTCCCGTTCAAAATTGCAGTTTAAAACACAGAAGCACTTTGCCCAGTGCGTTTGTGTTCTAACTTCAAACTGAACCTATCCCCAAG
>NW_022954307.1:0-210 GCF_012274545.1 Fukomys damarensis | reverse complement strand
AAATCTTCATGCTTTTTGACTGTATCTAGTAATGATCTCAATTTCAATTTTCTTGTCTTGTGGTCATCAACACTTGGGCATATTTTGGAATGTATGCCTAATCTGAAGGAGTGAATAAAAATAAAACTCAAAAGAGAGTACAATAGCCTAAATTATGGGAGAAACTCATTATCACTACTGCCGAAATTAAAGGAAAGGATCAGAGAAAGA
>NW_022954306.1:0-289 GCF_012274545.1 Fukomys damarensis | reverse complement strand
TTTTACTTAGTGTCTTCATTTTTTGTTATCATGTATGTTTGCAATCTTCAATTAAAAAAAAAAAGACCACTTAAATTAGGGCTGGGGATTTAGCTCAGTGGTTCTGCCACTCGCCTTGCACACTGCAAGGTCCTGAGTTCTATCCCCGGTACCAAAACAAACAAAATACAAATAAAGAACACTTAAGATCTATACTATTAGAGCATTTAATATAAACAATACAGTGTCAGTAACATACATATGTATACACACATGCACATGCACGCACACACACACACACACACACACA
>NW_022954305.1:0-231 GCF_012274545.1 Fukomys damarensis | reverse complement strand
CCACTATAGAAATCTATATGGAGATACCTCAAAAAACTAGGATTAGAGGTTCCATATGACCCAGCTACCCCTCTCCTGGATATCTTTCCAAAAGAATTAAAAGAATCATACCATAGTGATACATGTGCAAGCTTCTCTATAGCAGCATATTTTGTTATAGCTGAAACTTGGAAACAGCCCAATTGCCCATCAGTGGGAGACTGAACAAAGAAGATGTGTTTTTTCTAGAAA
>NW_022954304.1:0-627 GCF_012274545.1 Fukomys damarensis | reverse complement strand
TTTGAGGTTTAGTGTTAGGAATTATTTAGGAATATAAGTACCTATTTTAGGGTTAGGCTTAGGATTAGGATTATGATTAGGTGTAGGGTGAGTGATAGGCTTGGCATTTCAGGACCTGAGTATTACATTGTGGCAACTCGCTGTGGCAAAGGCAGCCTCAGTGAATTTCTTACCACTACTCTCGTGACCTCTGTATGATTGTTTCCTTGAGTGTGGGTTCATTGCATGCTTAACTTCTCTGAAATGGTCCACAGTATGTAGTCCAGGTCAGGGTGAGCTCAATGAGTGGATGATCAGCCTTCTTAAGTCTGCCATTTGTTTGGCGGTGTGAGGGACATCTCACACCATTGCTAACCAGTCTAAAATCATATACCAGGATGTAGTCAGTGGTGATGGTGGGCTCTCTGTGTGGATAAATAGTTCACAAATTTCTGCTTCATGCAGAATGGTATGAGTGAGGTCTCTCTTTGCTGCTAAAAAGTGCTAGTCATTTTGCAGGAGGCAGGTAGTAGGAGCAGAGCTATGCCCTGCTCATTTTTCCACAGGTTGAAGTCAGCAGTGAGGGTGTGCTGGCTGACTTGATAACCATTACTTTTCAAATTGCTGGGTGTAGTCTGGGTTGAGTAC
>NW_022954303.1:0-823 GCF_012274545.1 Fukomys damarensis | reverse complement strand
AAACAAATATAACAGATGTCTTGGAGCAGAGAGTTCAGTACATCAGAGTAGCAAATGTAAAAGGTCACTCCAAGAGCAGTGGCAACAAGAGCAGCAGTGAAGGTGGCAGTGGCGGCAAAAATCCTAGAATAATGAGGAACTTCGCAGGTGAAAGTTTTGCTCCTCCCAGGATGTCTTCAGCTGGTTTACAATTGTCCTGGAGCATCACAGCATCACAGGACCATTGAAGTTCTAGCTGTGACTGGGGGCCAAAATGGAGTTATGTCTCAACATGCCTTAGTTGCCTGTAGGGAGGAGAACTAGGCATAATCAATGATTTTTCCAAAAATCATGTAGAATTACTCCCAACATATCTCTCTCTCTCTCTCTCTCTGTCTCTCTCTCTCTCTTTGTGTGAGGGTGCTTTTAGGGAGAAGTGAGCTTGCCCAACAATGGGTTGTCCCTATTTATTGTGAGGACCTGTACTTGTTTGACTGATTTAGCTGTCTATGATAAGCATAATTTATCTTTTTAATTTTGGATGTAAAAGGACTAATAATTTAATAATTTTATTAAAAATTGGGCTAAAAAACTTTAAAACTCTTATTTAACTCATATAAATTTTATGTACAGTTATGCTTTTCTACTGGGTGCTTAAAACCATGTTATGGTGAGACCTATATTAAATAAAATTAGCCTGTGGAACTAACAGGAACACACAATTCAGAGTTACAGTCAGAATCAATGATAGCAGAAATAACAGTAATGTCTTTCAAAGTTAGAGAGAATTTTCCACGTATCAGTCCAATTGTTCTGGGGGTGGGTGTCCATAAATTCCTGTGGG
>NW_022954302.1:0-3716 GCF_012274545.1 Fukomys damarensis | reverse complement strand
TTTTTAGATAAACTGTGATGGAGCTGAACTCCTCTGACCACATGTATTGCTTTGGTGTATAGCCCACATCATTGTTATTTCACATGAATTATAAAATGATTATAAATTTACTAAAATATCTTTCCTGATAGCCACTTATCTATCATCTGTTTGTCAATCTTTCATGGATTATCTATCCATTCATCTATGCATCCCTCATGTGTCTATCAACTTTATCATCCATTTATCCATCCATCATTGATCTATCAAATATCCATCTATCTTGATGACTAACCATTTATTATCTATCAACTATCCATTTTTCTATCATCCATTTGCCTATCAATCATACATCACATATCCATTTTTCCATCTGTTTTTCATTTATCAACTATCCACCTATTAATCATCTATCATTTATCCATGTATCTATCTATTCAACCACCATAATTCTATGAATATTTGCTTTTATGCTAAATAATTTGAAAGTTTACGTTTTGGTATCATGGTACTTCATCCTTAAATATTGAAGTGTATTAATATAAAAATAAGTAATTGTCTTGCAAAATGTCTTAGCAAGTCAGCATTAAGAAGTGTCATACTATCTACACTCAATTTTAAAATGTTCCCTTAGGTTATGAGCTGTACTGTAATTTTCAGGTTTATTTTTATATTTCCTATTTATTTTGGTTTACAGTATTTTGTGTATAATATTATAACGTATAGCTTGTGTTTATTGTAACTTTTCTGGTCTTCTTCAGTCTGTGGTTTAACATTTATCACAAAATTGGAAATGTTTCAGCAATTATTATTTATTTAAATACTTTTTAATGCCTAAGAAATACACCTAAACTTCCCTTCATGTTTCAAAGTTTTTACTCTTGGACTGCAGGACATTAAGGGACAAACTGAAAAAAGTACTAAAAAAGAATAATTGAAATAATAACAGTACTGATTTGATATATTTGAACAGGAATAAATCACTGAGACTGAATAATTAGTACATAAGAAAGAATATCAAAATCAGTCATTATCATATAGTTTGTCTGTATGTACTAGGTATAGAAAATAGCCAAGTGAAATCCTTGACGATATTCTAAAACATATATTGTAATTGAATACCAACAAATATACTTGGCCAAATTAAGGTTATAAATCACTTTATTTCCTCCAGATTCAATTTCTCAAGCCAGAGATCATCTTGTATGTAGAGCGGGAGGCACAATAAAATACCTCGAAAGGTCAAAGTTTATAATCAGTAGAAAACCAGCTTAGACAAACAACAAATATGTTATGCTTGGGTAGGAAAAATGACAGATAATAAATGTATTTTTATGTAAATTCCAATTGGTGCCATTGTGCTTTGAAAATCTATTATATAAAATGACAAAATGGTGATTAACCTTTTAAATTTGTAGTATAATTTTATATCCTTTAAATCAAATCTAATATTAAACTAAGCTAATTAATAACTATAGATAGATGTGTCCGCTGAACTGAGATACTTCTAGATACTTCTGCCCTCACATTTCCTTTCATTTTCTCTTTTATTCTTTTTCTGGGATCTGAGACTTGAATCCAAAGACTGTTTTTCAAAAAAAAATTTGTTGAGACTTTGCTCGTGCTGGGCTAGAGCTTGGGATCTTCCTGCTTCAGGATCCCAGAGTACTGGGATCATATCCAGCCTCATCTTGGTTTTAAAAACGATGCATCTAAAATGGAATATGGCTGGTGTGTAAATTATTTAGAAGGGAACAGGTCATAGAAATGTAAGGAAAGCTGCAGAATGCCACACACAGCTCTGGCATGAACAATGGTACCTTCTGTGCACTGTTACTCCTGTGCAGTGGACCTACATGCTGTCACCGTCACAGAAATAGGTACCTGAAACACTGCTTTTGAATGCAGAGCTACAGCATCAAAGTCATTTAAAGCCTGATGCCTGTATTCTAGTTACAAAAACTGTTGGATCCCTTGTCCCACATGAGAGAAAGTTTACATGGTATTACATTTTCTGATATTGATAGTTATAAATTGCCCTACAAAATATTTTCTCTGATTACACTCCAGTTGAGATTCTGCTCGCAGTACTCTTAGCTACTCTTTCCTTAAAACTTCTCAAATTATCTAAACAAATCCAGAATGTTATGCTTTACAAGTCCTTATGGCATACGAAGAGTCAGTGTCTGCTGTCCTTTGAGTCGCATCTGCCTCTATTGAGTTGGTATTCTCATTGATTAGATGAACCTTAGATAGATATTAATATCATTTCTAACTCCAGGATTTTCTGAATATTTCATTAAATTGTGACAATAATAGCCCTGGTATTAAAAATATTCTATTTTATATTATTGATGCTGTTTTGTGTAAGGTTTTTCCCCATAAATATAAAAGTTTGAAAACTGCCATGTATAATTATGTTAGATCAAACTCAATATTTTAAATTAAAGTTTACTTTAAATTAAATTTAAATTCCCTAATATGTTTCAGGTCCTTATCAAGTCCTTCAGTGTTATCCTGATTAAGTCATGGGCACTTACTGAAAATTCAGTTGTGTAACTCCTAATAGATTTATGAAGTTAGTTTTTATCTGGCTGGATTTAGAGGTTAAGACAGTTCATTTTGAACTTGAATTTTTCTTTTTGGCACTAGGCATTGTCACAGGTTTGTGAACATCCATATGAATCAACAAGACTGTTTCAGCAAGTCTGATTAGCTTTTCTCCTTTGGGATAGAATGTTCTATGGAATTTATAGCTTTCTAAGAGCCAGGGAAGGGAAAATATCTGGACTCTGGCCCTGTTTCCATAAATTTCTGAGCCATTGGCTTTCAGTTTCAAATAAAAGAACTTCATGAAATCAAACATTGTCTCTGTCAACAGCTTCATAAATATTTGGAAATGGAAACTCACTATGAAATAAGCAGAATAATGTTTATTTAAAATGTTCAACTGAATAAAGTTATTCTGTAACTTTCTCTTTTCAAAGGGAGATTTTTCACAAGTAAAAAAATTCAAACCGTTTTTTTTATCAAACATTAATTTCTAGATACTTCTTTCACTAGAAGATGTTTTTATTTATGTAACCAACTATAATAGAAATTGGCAAGGAGGGCTGGGAATTTAGTTCAATGGCTCTACACCTGCCTTGTAAGTGCAAGGTCCTGAGTTCGATCCTCAGGGCCAAGAAAGAATTAGAAAAAGAAAGAAAAGAAAGAAAGAAAGAAAGAAAGAAAGAAAGAAAGAAAGAAAGAAAGAAAGAAAGAAAGAATTGACAAGGAAATGAGAAAGTATCAAAGATTCTGAAGATTTTTATTAAAGAAAATTTTATTGTTATGAAATGGATACCAAAAAATAGATCCTTGAAAAGTAAAGCTTGTCACTTATATGTGAAAACTAAAAATATCTATCTCATAGTAGTAGAGAATAGAACAGAGGTTAAGAAAAAGTTTGAGGAAGGGATGGGAAGATAGGAAAAATGAGTAAGAGGCAGATGGATATAGAGGGTAAATATGGTTGATAAAATTGGTATGTTTTAAAATAGGAGAGAGAATTTTTAACATTCCTAACATAAATTATAAATGTTTGAGGTGATAGATATGGCAAGTATTTCACTTTGATTATTTCATATTGTTGCATGTATTGAAATGTCAGACTATACCTCATAAATATGGACAATTATTAGGTGTCAGTAAAAACATGAAACAAAAAGTTTTTGTAGGGGATTAGGGATTGGACA
>NW_022954301.1:0-209 GCF_012274545.1 Fukomys damarensis | reverse complement strand
ATGCATTAAATGAAAATTTTAAAAGAATAATGTTTCAAGAACAGACCCAGGAAGGCCTCAAAGACCCCGGAGGGGGTCTCTTCAGCTGCCTGCCTGCCAACGATCACCCGGCAGAGGGCGCACAAGCTCCTGGCCTGCGCAACAACAGACCCGGGAAGGAAGGTAGCCGCGCGGGCACCCTTGAAACACCCACATGATAACCCCCCCCC
>NW_022954300.1:0-201 GCF_012274545.1 Fukomys damarensis | reverse complement strand
AGAAACTATTTGGTATTTACATATTTGTGACTTACTGATATCACTTGAGTATGTCCTCGATGTACATCTACTTAGCTATAAATGTCTCTAGTTTCTCGTTCTTTATGGCTGAGTAGCACTCCATTTCTTTAAACACACACACACACACACACACACACACACACACACACATATCTTCTTTATCCAGTCTGCAACTGATGG
>NW_022954299.1:0-1621 GCF_012274545.1 Fukomys damarensis | reverse complement strand
CATTTATCTAGTGGTTAGAACTGCATCTAGCACTTTGAAGCTTGTTGGACATAAGATGTGGGAAGGTGGCCCTTTTATGAAAGGCACCTACTAGGACTCATTGAGAATATTTAACATGTCAGCAATATGCACCTACTTTGTATGTTTTGTATTTATTGCTAAAATGTTTGCTTTCATTCAGTAAGTTTTTGTTATTTTACCTGTAGTTTGAATCTGGAATGTCCCCAAAAAACCTATGTGTTAAACTTGATTTTCAGCTTGGTGCTATTAGGAGGGTGTAGAAACTTGAATAGTTAGGGTTTATGGGGAGGCTTTAGGTCATTGGGGAGCATATTCTTGAATAGGATTGTGAAGTGTCACTATCTTTCTCTTCCTGGACATGACATGAATGATATTTTTATGTGCTGTCTTGTCATTGGTACCAGATGAATGCCAACCAATCATGGACTGAAACCTCCAAAACCGAAAGGCAAAATAAACCTTTTCTCACTTATTATAACAGGTACTTATTATAGTAATGGAAAGCTGTCTAGCATATTTTACAAATGAAGAAACCAAGGCTGAGTGGTTGGATACTTGCCCTAGCTTAGTAAATGATCATGCTGAGATCTGATTCACTGTCTATAATAACAGGACTTAGAGAAATTTAGGTAAGAATATGGTCCATTTTAACATCTGATATTTAAAGATTTAAAATAATATAATCTAGGTTATCATAAAAATATCTCTTGATGAAAGACATGTTTGCTATCATGGTAAAGTGGTATAGAAGGTAATTTGTGACTCAGTACATTCTGTTGCTGCTCACTTTGGTTTGTTAAATTTGTGAGATGACAAAAATATACAAAGAGACATTTAATTAACCAGCACGTATGTAGTTTTCTAAGTTCAATTTAAAGGAATAAAAAGAGTTTTTGTGAAGTATTTAAAAATGAAGTGATTTTTGTACTGCTGCAAAGGAAGATATCATTAAGTATTTTTAAATTTAATAGGGAAACAGTGAAAAATAATTATAACTGAATCCTTAGTTTTCTACTAAATGAATATTATATTACAGAGCTCTGTAATATTTGTTTCATATTTTAATATACATAAATACCATTTGTGATGATATATCTATAATTGATACTACCAATTCCATGTGATGAATACTATTATTAGCTTGGATAATAGCTTGGATTGTATCTTGGATGAAGCTGTGTTCATAGCAACAATGATTCACACTTTATTTACATGCTTGAAGTTTCCTTGCTACAGGAAGGGTGACTGTGGGGCCCTATGCTAGATGGGCTGAGGATACCAGGTTAATTCAAATAGCTTTGAAGACTGTCACCACCATGGAATGTGTAGTATAAGGAACAGCAAGTTAATGAGTAAAATAGTACCTCTTTCCATCTTTCTGTCTCCCTCTTCCTTCCTTTCTTTTTCTTTTTTCTTTCCTTTTCTTTTTCTTTTTTCTCTCCAAGAAGGCAGTGGCACCACTGAGCTAAATCCCCAGCCCTTAGTACTTCTTTATTTAAACAATCTTCTTTTCAATTTGCAATGACTTCACCATTCCCCCAAGGAATATGTGAATATTTATTTAATATTTGCTAACTTAATCCTGTCCCTGAATCATTTT
>NW_022954298.1:0-263 GCF_012274545.1 Fukomys damarensis | reverse complement strand
TGGCAGAGATTGAAACACTGTTGTAAGGCACTTTTAGCAGAGAAGCCCTTCAGGCCTAAGTGAATGCCTTGCAGCTCTGAGTGCACAGAAGCCTCTAGAACTCTGTAAACTTGGAGATAGCTTCAGTTTGACGTTAGAACCCAAACCCACTTTGCCCAGGGCTTCTGCGGTTTAAAGTGCAGTTTTCCCCGGGCAACAGGTTCTCTCACCGCTTAGCCGTTTAATGCGAATGTGGTCAGTTTCATCAATGTGAAGTACTCCAC
>NW_022954297.1:0-207 GCF_012274545.1 Fukomys damarensis | reverse complement strand
TGCTCACCCTTGTTTAGAGTGGCACAGTTTGTAATAGCTAAAACTTGGAAACAGCCCAATTGCCCACCGATTGCAGACTTGATAAACAAGATGTGGTTTTTTTTTATAAAATGGAATACTACTCAGCCATAAAGAATAAGAAACGAGAGACATTTATAGCTAAGTGGATGCACATTAAGGACATGCTCTTAAGTGAAATTAATAGGA
>NW_022954296.1:0-213 GCF_012274545.1 Fukomys damarensis | reverse complement strand
TTTTAATATAATTGCTTTGCTCTTTTATTAAACAAGGGGACCAAAAACCAAACCAAAACAAAACAAAAAGCGGGGCATGGTGGCGCATGCCTGTAATCCCAGCACTTTGGAGGCTGAGGCAGGAGGATCACTGTGTTCGAGACCAGCCCGGGCTACATAGTGAGTTCCAGGTCAGTCTCAACTATACAGCGAGACCCTGTCTCAAAAAACAAA
>NW_022954295.1:0-224 GCF_012274545.1 Fukomys damarensis | reverse complement strand
AGGAAATGAGGAGACTCAGCCATTCTTGCCTTGTTGATATGACCATCAAAATAAGACCAAAAAGGAAATAATGGGTATCGATTAGAAAAGAAGGCATGTAACTATTGGTAATAGTAGAAGATATGATTTTATATTATAGAAAACATAATAGAAATATTAAGTGAGATAATATGTGAGTTAAGTAATATTTCGGGAAACAAGATCAATATACAAACCAGGCAGTG
>NW_022954294.1:0-222 GCF_012274545.1 Fukomys damarensis | reverse complement strand
GTGATCTATTTTGGAGAATGACCCGTGTGCAACCAAAACAGAATGTATATTATGATTTTGTGGGTTGGCATACTCTGTAGACATCTACTAAGTCCATTTTTTCTAAGACATGTTTCATTTCTGTAATTTCATTGTTGATTTTTTTGTCTAGATGATCTGTCTCTTTGTGTCAGTGGAATACTGAAGTCCCCCACTACAGTTGTATTAATGTTTATTTGGTTT
>NW_022954293.1:0-409 GCF_012274545.1 Fukomys damarensis | reverse complement strand
ATGCAAGGATCTTGCTCATTTCTGTCCCAGTGGGATCTCTATCCCAGGGGTGGGCTGTAATGTAGGTGGGCCTGTAAGTAGTTCTCACCTTTTGCAGATAAGGAAGTGAGAAAAAGAAATCTGAGGAAATACATCAGTGCAGTTGTCTATAGCACTTGGCCCTTGGGTCCCTTCTCGGCAATCCTCAGGTTGTTGGCTGCTGTGTAGCACAGGGCTCTGTACCCTGTGGAAGACTGTGAGGGCAGGACGGTGACTTGTGCCCACTGTGTCTAGTCTCTGTTCCAGCCACCACCATCTATAACAATGCAAAGATGTGGCTGCTGGTCTCACACCTGGGTTAAGAGGAAGTGAGAAAGGAGATGGAGATTCCTCTCCCCTGCAGTAGGGACCTAGGAAATTATAAAGGGTG
>NW_022954292.1:0-407 GCF_012274545.1 Fukomys damarensis | reverse complement strand
AATAAATAGTTTTCATACTATTTTATAAATCAACACTGTTAAACAAAGGTGAATTTTCACGATTGTCTTTAGAAGTGAAGCAAATATAAAGACTTACACACTACTTCCTGGTGTGCAAAGCAGCCACAGATATGAAAACATACCTATTATCATGGACATACAGGAACCTGCATAGCATTAGCAAATTATCAACTGAATAGACTTTAGAATCTAGGGGGAATGACAGGGACATTTAACATTAATGGACTTTCAGTAAGAGTATCAAAATGATTCAATAGGAAAGGAAGACTTCAACCAAAAATATCAGGACAACTAAGTATCATTATGCAAGAGCCTGTCCTTGAGCCCCACCTGACACTACATAGAAAAATGAACTCCAAATAGATACATGATCCAATCAAATATGC
>NW_022954291.1:0-231 GCF_012274545.1 Fukomys damarensis | reverse complement strand
AGGGTCTAATTTTAATCTTTGGCAGGTTGAAATCCAGTTTTTCCAACACTATTTATTAAAGAGGCTATCTGTCCTCCAGTGGGGATGGTTGGCTCCTTTGTCAAAGATGACATAGCTGAGTGCATCTGGAGTTACTTTTGTGTCTTCCAATCTGTTCCACTAATCCTCAGACCTGTTTCTTTGCCAGTACCATGCTGTTTTTATCACAGTGGCTTTGTATTATAGTTTCAA
>NW_022954290.1:0-820 GCF_012274545.1 Fukomys damarensis | reverse complement strand
CACCATGCTGAAGTCACTATCAGAACAAGTAAGTCACCATGTGTACACACCGTGATGAACGGTCAACAGTGAGCACATACCACCAAGGCACAAGCATGGGGGCAGAGTGTTCCTGGATCCTCCAGATAAGTCTGCTCAACAGTGGGTACCACAGAGTGGCCTCAGCCAACCGCCCAAGTAGCAGAACAACCCGGGCAAAACCCCAGCTGAGTCCCTGAAACAAACACTCCAAAATACCATTAAGCAATTTTTTAGGCCACTAAGTTTTGGGCTAATTTGTTACAATCATAACCACCAGAAGACCTAAAAATCAAAATAGCAATTACGTTTAAAATGAAACTGTAACTAAGCTGGAATCAGAGAAGAGTGGAGGGTCTTAATTTGTACTTTCAACCCTTTCTTTGTTGTTTGTATTATTCTCTTTGTGAAAATATAAAAATTTTTAAATTCGGAAATTTAATAATTAAGAAATAGCCAACATGATCTACCAGTTGCTCTTGATTCTCGGCAGCTTTAAAACCACCTCAATCAATAGGGTTGGTTTAAACTCATTTAATATGCACAAGAAGCTCTATGAAGGAAGAGTTTTATTTTTAGCAGTCTCACTATGTTGCCCAGGCTGGCCTTAAATTTGCAATCTTCCTGCCTGAACTTCCCAAGTAATTGGGATTACATGGATACACCACCACAAGCTTGTTATCCCTTTTTGTTTTTTATAAATGAGAATAGGGAAGCTCTAGTAAGTGTTAGATACAAAAGTGAATATGAGAGCTGCAATTTCATATGAACAGATACAGAAAGGTACTGAAAGTGAACACAA
>NW_022954289.1:0-270 GCF_012274545.1 Fukomys damarensis | reverse complement strand
GTTTGTCAATATTATTGGCTGTCTCCAATGTTCTACACCTAAAGGTAATATCTTTGACCAATCGGTCCATTCCCAGGTTTCCGTAGTGTTTGCCTTAGGAATGTCCTGCGTATATTCTGATCCAGAAATGTTCACTGGTGTCAGATTTCCATAGAATGGAAGATTTGGGAAATCTGATACACACATTATAGAGTGCTTCAAGACCTCGCTCTTATTCTGTCTTAATTCATTTATGAAAGAATTTGGGCATCTATTACCCCATGGTGGGGG
>NW_022954288.1:0-2197 GCF_012274545.1 Fukomys damarensis | reverse complement strand
ACAGGCCATCACCAAATGTGAGACCTTGACCAGAAATGTGAGCCAAAATTAACCTCTTTATTTAAAAACTGATCCATCTGGACTTTTGAGTTATTAGCAGATGAAGACAGATTAAGATACTCTCTGTCACACCTATAAGCACAGTTTCTCAAGAGATTAGAAATAATACATCCATCATCCCAAATTGGACAGCACATTACACATTCTGATGAGAATAACAATAGGGTTTTCAGTAGTGCTTCAAACCTTAAAACAAGACCAACCGGAGATTTAGCTCAGTGGTTCTGCTGCCTGCCTTTGCAAGCACAAGGACCCGAGTTTGATCATCAGTACCAAAAACAAAACAAAACAAAACAAAATGAGACCAAATCTTAAACTGTTAAGTACCAACTCTCTGTTAAATGTTCAGAACATATTTATACCTTACCTAAATTTGGTTCACATATAAATTGATCAACTTACAATTAGAGTCCATTATTTTGAATATAAATTATACATATTTATTGATGCATTATTTCACGGTGCAATTCCCAAGATGAAGAGACAGTGTAACATAAAGCATTAAGAGCACTCGCCTTGAATTTTGACTCCATAGTTTCCCTGTGTAGCTTTTAGCAAGTTAATGTCTAATAGCCCCAATTAGCTCATGATTTCTTCTGTAAAGTAGGGAGAACAATTCTTTCTTTGCACAGTTCGATGAAAATTGAGATCATCTCCACACACACATGTGCATGTGCACGCACACACACACACAGACACACACACACAAAGTGGTACTAGGCAACTACAAGTGTGCAGAGTTATATTTCAGCTTTTAGAAGCAGAAAAGAGTAAGGGAAAGATGCCAACACATCAAGCCAATGAAATTGATTTCATATTAATAACTTTAACAACACATCAAGAAGAATTTTGCTCAAATAAAACTTGAAGAATATTTGACATCTCATGTCATCAGTAACTTTTTAACTGAAAGTTACAATGTTTTCTTCTTAACACAAATTAACTATATGCAACTCTCTTTGATAGCTTCTAATTGTCTGTGCCAAGAATGTCTTTACCAAGGGAAATTCTACCTGCAGAATGTATTTGTCCTGTTGATTTTACTTTGAAGATTATAGGCTTGAAGCAAATGACATTTATCTTACCATTTTGCTATAAAAATTATAAATTATGTTGAAAAATTTGAAAATGTATGTTTCTGCAAGCCAAGTAACATCAATAGAAGACTAAAACATTGTGCTCTGTGGAGGCTGCATTGTGCAGGGTTGGGGAGAGAAGGACTGCATAATGAAATCAACAGAAACTTGTATCTTCTCTTTCTTTGTCCTATGAAGAATTCCAGAGCTTTCAGTTTGTAGTGTACCACACTGCAAGGTAGACAAGTATACACAAACTAAATGTATTAAGGAAATATATTTTGGAAAGCCCTTATTTTTAAAAAATCCAAAAACAATATCATCCGCTATCATTCTTAAAGGTGTTTTCTAACCTACAAGCCACATTCACCAATTTTTAAATTCCAGAAACTCACTATAAAGTGAAAGAAATGTCTATAGTGTTTTACAGGCATGATAATTACAGCAAATGTTTGCTGGATCAATAATCAGATACTCACCTTGCTAAAGAAATTCTTGCACGCTGACCTCCACTCAGGGTGATTCCACCTTCTCCAAGCACTATATTGTCTTTCTCTGCAAACTTGGAGATGTCCTATTATCAAAAACAGAAAATAAAGAGAAATTTTAGTACATTAAATTTGAAATTGAAAATTATATTTTTCACATATAATCTGAAACAGAGTACTAATTCAACCACAGTAAAAATTTGCATCTAAATGATTTCAAATGCAATTTAGTTTGTGAAAATAACAGTGCTGAAATTTTAGAAGCAAATTTCTCTGATGTTTAAAAGGTAATTCATGATCATTAAATACAAAATGGAAAATATAAAAGTTATAAAATGTATAGATTACAAAATTGTACAAATTATTGAACAAAGTAATTTTATAGATAATAAAATCCTGGAAGAGGTGGGTTTGGTCTGAGAATTGGAGAATGCAAAGAGCTAGATAGAAAATAATCTCTTTTTTGCTCAAAAAGTTCTCCACCTTTTCAATATCATCATCATATATCTGTTCATTTCTTTTTTTTTCAGCTTTAATTGAGTTTATTGGTACATTTTAGGGATACAGTACAGT
>NW_022954287.1:0-677 GCF_012274545.1 Fukomys damarensis | reverse complement strand
AATGTAACTGTACTGTATCCCTAAAATGTACCAATAAACTCAATAAAATTAAAAAAAAACATACTAGGAAAACTTCAAAAGAACAGCAACAATGCTTAAGTTTCAACCTAAGAGATTTATATTTCATTCTATTAGGTGGGTTCTAGAAATAGTTATTTAAAAAATGTTTGCCAGGATTAAAACTACTAACACATGTGTTTTAAATCCATGATTACATTTTCTACAATTCATTACCATCAGCAACATCATTATCATTGCTTGAATACTTTGTGTTTCCTTCATATACTTCCTATAAGGTGTTAATGCATCATGTAAATAAATATTACAAGTGGTATACATGCATGTATCAAAGTTAGTATTCTGCTATTGCATAGGACAAAACCAAATATAAAAGATCTTTCCAAAATCATTGAGTTAGCATGGAGTAGATTATTTGACTACACATCATAATAAAGCAATAAAGATAGGAAAGGAAGAAGTTAAACTGTCGTTATTTGCTGATGATATGATACTTTACATTGAAGACCCAAGAAATTCCACCAAAAGACTTCTAGACTTAATTGACACTTTCAGCAGTGTAGGTGGATACAAGGTCTACACTCAAAAATCAATAGCCTTATTTATGAAAAACCATCAGCCAACATCATATTGAATGGCCAAAAACTGAAAACCTTCAT
>NW_022954286.1:0-288 GCF_012274545.1 Fukomys damarensis | reverse complement strand
TGAGTTTCTAATGACTCATAGACATTCTCATTTTCATAATATCAGAGAAGACAACTCATTAAACCAATCACAACCCATTAGCCAAATTGATACAATAAAGAACACAGTAGGATCAAGCACAACTTAAAAATTGACCATTTGTGGTAGTCATTCATCTATCACCTTTAAAACATTGGAATTAAATTAAAATAAAAAAGCCATGGGCGGGGGATTTAGCTCAGTGGTTCAGTGGCCTGCCTTGCAAGAGCAAGGACCCAAGTTCAATCCCAGGTACCAAAAAAAAAAAAA
>NW_022954285.1:0-217 GCF_012274545.1 Fukomys damarensis | reverse complement strand
CCTAAGGTCAAATCTCATGCTGATACTCACTAGGAAAGCCGCACACCGATACCCAGGTTCAGAAACTACGAGGCTGTCATTCACCGAAATCCTCATCCTAACCCTCACCCTCAGCCAGACACCGGGGGGAGGGACTTACCTTCCTACGTCATTTCGAACACTGAAGGTCACATGAACAGGGGCACCCCGCGCCCTGAAATGGAGACGACGCGACGCG
>NW_022954284.1:0-334 GCF_012274545.1 Fukomys damarensis | reverse complement strand
ATATAAGATGTGGACTTCACTAGTAAAGTCACAGTGTTGCAGCAGATTTCTCTGTGGAGTACTGCACCTTCAGAAAACGAACCGCTTTGTTTTAAAAGGGCTAAGGGGCAAGAGAAGCTGTTTCCCAGTTAAAAACGCAGTTTAAACTGCAGAAGCACTCTGCCGAGTATATTTGTGTTCAAACCTCAAACTAAACCTTTCTGCAAGGATACAGATTTCTGGAGGTTTGTGTGCACTCAGAGCAGCTAGGCACTCTCTTATGCCATAAGGACTTTTCTAATACAAGCGCCTCACAACAGTGTTTCAATCTCTGCCAGGCAGAGACCTACAAACA
>NW_022954283.1:0-560 GCF_012274545.1 Fukomys damarensis | reverse complement strand
CTGTTTCTCTGTGTTCTCTCAGAATCTCATAACCTGTTTTTGCTGCACTGTTGTCATTATTGGCTTAAAAATCTGTTTCAGATTCTGAAACATGGTCATCAGTGAAAGAATAAATACTGATTGCTGGTTGAGAATGGCAGTTATCATTTGTTCAGCAGTAGGTGCCACCATTGTATTTGGTGTTGGGAACATAAGTGTTAACAAGGCCTCAGATTTAAAGCTGAACTTTGGAAAGTTACTTCATTGTTGTAGTTTTTAGGAGGCAGCGTTATTGGATAGAATGGAACATGTGTAGTACGTCGGTGATAGATTGCTAGATGTGTTGTGGGGATGCACATAGGCCTAATAATTTGACTGATTTAACTCTTGGAAATGTTTTTATTGTCTTCAGAACATGTAAAACCTTAGGAGGCAATTTCATTTTAGCTTCTAATTTTGTTGATCTTTCTCTACAACATACTTACTTTGTGCTTCAAGCAATTTTATTGTACCTTAGCAAGTAGCTATTGTTTCTGAAAGCAGTATCTTTACATGCAATTTTAGCTTAGGCAGTAGACATT
>NW_022954282.1:0-241 GCF_012274545.1 Fukomys damarensis | reverse complement strand
TTTCCCTGACATTTAACAGTGTATATATTTAGTACGAATTAGAATTTTTATATATTTAAAATTATATAGTTTTTGTAGTTTAATTATGAAAAAGACTATTGATTTCACTGGGTGTATTCTGCAATGAGATCTACAGATATACTTTTATTCTCATTTTGTCACTTAGACAATGTTTTAGTTATCAAAGTTCTAAGATTGTGGTCCATAGTATAATCACATAATCATTTCGGTGTGAAACCAT
>NW_022954281.1:0-250 GCF_012274545.1 Fukomys damarensis | reverse complement strand
CAGTATTTACACATGTGTATCTTATTAATTTCACTTGAGTATGGCCTCTATCCAAATCAGCACTCCAAACAGTTGTAAACAATATGCTAGAAAAAGACAAAGAGGGTCACAACTGCATGAGACTCAATAGAACAAATCCATGTGGCAAGGCAAGATATTAAAGGAAGAGGGGGAAATTTTTAAAAGGGCCAACAACCGGACAATAACATGACAATTATAAGTCAATACATATCAGCTATAACCATCAATG
>NW_022954280.1:0-498 GCF_012274545.1 Fukomys damarensis | reverse complement strand
CCTTCCCCGTCTGGGCCTCCAGGCCTGCTTTGCTGAGTTCTCCACCTGCAGGGCCGAGACCACGTGGAGACGCCTTGAGCAGGGAGAGGTCGCCTCCTGGCTCTGGACCGGGAGCCACCATCGGGATGTGGAAATGGGGAGAATAGGATAGCACTCCTTCCACTGCGGTTCTTTCTCATGGGCCGATAACACTGTTTTCATCATATAACGTGATGTTTTGAAGGATGGATCCACTGTAGAAGAGTTGAATCTGACAAACTAACAACTGCATTAACTCATAGTTACCGTTTGTTACGAGGGTAGCATGTGACATCCACCCGTATCTCTCCTCTCTCGTCCTAGTTCTTCTCGAATGTAGACGGGCGGGCCTCGTTCTCTCCTGTTGCTGGAGGCCATGATCTTTGGTGGCCTTTGAGCAACTCCAGAAAAAAGGGATCACCTTTTCCCCACATTTCACATAATAACACCAAGCACAAATGTAATCAGTTGTAAGTGGAT
>NW_022954279.1:0-203 GCF_012274545.1 Fukomys damarensis | reverse complement strand
AGACAGGCTATTATGGTTTTAGTTTTGAAAGTGCTTATTGTATGAATTTCCTCAGTCTTTTTATCTTCACCTTTTCTTTATATAGGACTTTTAACCAAGCTACCTTTGCCGTCTTTTCAAAAGAACAACTTTATGTATTTCCTTTCTTTTCTTTTTATATGTTTCTTTTCATTAAGAATTTTACTTGTCCTTTTTAGGCATAG
>NW_022954278.1:0-300 GCF_012274545.1 Fukomys damarensis | reverse complement strand
TTAAAGAAAGAGGAAGAAAAATAGAAAAGAGTCAACAACAGGAAAATAACATGGTGATTATAACTCAATTCATGTCAGTTATAACCGTCAATGTTACTGGCCTCAATTCACCAATCAAAAGAAATAGAATGTCAGAATGGACTAAGACCCAAAATCCAACAATATGCTGTATACAAGACACATACCTAATTAAAAAAGAAACTCATAGACTGAATGTAAATGGATGGAAAATAGTTCTCCATGTGACAGGAACATGGGAAAAAGCAGGGGTAGTTATATTATTTGCAGAAAAAATAAATT
>NW_022954277.1:0-217 GCF_012274545.1 Fukomys damarensis | reverse complement strand
GGGGTCGAACTTGGGACCTTGTGCTTGTGAGGCAGGCGGTAGAACCACTGAACTAAATCACTGGCCCAGTCATACATTTGTCTAACTCTTACTTTCCCATTTATAAAAAATAGCATGCTTACCTTACAATTTTATTTTGAGAAACAAGGATAAAATCTGCATGTATTATTTAGTTACAAATAGATGATGCAATTTTCTTATCTATAATATATTAAAT
>NW_022954276.1:0-289 GCF_012274545.1 Fukomys damarensis | reverse complement strand
GAAGAATAATTTGACTCATAGAAATCCATGAAGTAGCAGGAGAATGTACAAATGACATAAAAACTGTTCACAGAATTAATGACAGAAATTTTCTCAAACAGAGGGGAAAAATTTGACATATAGATAAGTGAGGCATATAGGACTCCAGCTAGCCATGATAAGAAAAAAAATCTACACCTATACATATAATAGTCAAGATCCTAGAACCCCAAGAGAAGAGCAAAATACTGCAAGCAGTTAGAGAAAAGAAACAAATTACATGTGAAGGAAAGCCCATCAGAATTACAGC
>NW_022954275.1:0-341 GCF_012274545.1 Fukomys damarensis | reverse complement strand
GATGAAATAAAATCTACACATAGGCATATGTGTAGATTCCAGAAACACAAGAGAAGAACAAAAGTCTACAAGCAGTTAGATAAAAGAAACAAATCATGTACAAAGGAAAGCCCATCAGAATCACAACAGACTTCTCAAATCAAACACACAAAGCAAGAAGAGAGTGGAGTGATGTATTTAACACCCTAAAGCCAAACAGCCTTCAACCCAGATTGATGTACCCTGCAAAGCTATCTTTCAAAATTGGTGGAGAAATGAGATAGTTTCATGACAAAGATCACCTTAGGAACTTCATGAACACCAAACATGCACTCTACATAATTTTAAACAATGTCCTCGGA
>NW_022954274.1:0-236 GCF_012274545.1 Fukomys damarensis | reverse complement strand
GGTTCTACCTAGAATGGTCGACGTGTCCCACTCCTAACGACCTGCAGGCAGGAGCAACTTGAGCAGCTCCTTGTCACAGAGTGAGACTGCCAGGCACCTGGATTTCGAGCACAGTACAGTTGAGATACATTTGCCACTATGAAACCTGCACTCACACGGCTGTCATCCAGTGTAACATTCAGTTCCTCTTGGAGGCATTGTCAGAACCACCTGTCGTCGTTCTCCTTGCAGAGCCA
>NW_022954273.1:0-343 GCF_012274545.1 Fukomys damarensis | reverse complement strand
GCCAACTATTATGGAGATTGTACACTCATAAAAATAATGGTTTGCAAAATGTGCCAAGGATTATAAACTTGTATGTAACATGTAATTTTTCTTTTGGTTTTTTGATTTTTTGAGTTCAAGCTACCCTCGGACCCACTATGTAGCCCCGGCTGGCCTCAAACTCAGGGCAATCCTCCTGCCTCAGCCTCCTGAGCATGTAATTTTGTTTTTGTTTTTTGTTTTTGGTACCGGGTATCGAACTTGGGTCCTTGCGCTTAAGAGGCAGGTGGTGGAACCACTGAGCTAAATCCCTGGACCCATGTAATATTTTTTGAAAGTAAATTTTTACTAATATATACTTACT
>NW_022954272.1:0-240 GCF_012274545.1 Fukomys damarensis | reverse complement strand
AGGCTGTTTTATTTGCACCATGCATGTTCAAAAAAGTAAGATTCTCCACTAGATGTAACACAAACATGGGATAACACTACACAATGACACAGCACACACAATCCTTAAAAAAACCAAACCAGCTATGAAAACGGCAAATACTCCCAAAAACATCAATTTTTTGTAGCACTATTCCATGGAAATGACGCTGATTCACAGTTAGCAATCAGCAATTATTTATCAAGTGTAACTTCTTTAAAA
>NW_022954271.1:0-225 GCF_012274545.1 Fukomys damarensis | reverse complement strand
AAAGCAAGACAAAGTAGATTTAAAATTTTTTATACAGATGCTCTGTGATTTATGATGGGTTACGCCCTAGTAAAGCCACTGTAAGTGGAAATGCATGTAATACACTGAACATCATAACAAAGTATACTGTATCCGCCATTCCTCCTCATCTGAGGACAGAGCGGGGCTGTGACTCACTGCTGCTGTTCAGGATCCCAAAAAGACTATAGCAGTACATTGCAAACC
>NW_022954270.1:0-588 GCF_012274545.1 Fukomys damarensis | reverse complement strand
TAGATATCCCCATGTAAGTATTAATTTTATTCTGAGTTCAACTCACATTTTGTCTTCCTGTTTTGTGGATGGGAAAAAAAGAAGAAAGAGAGGGAAAAGAAAAAGAAAAAGGAAAAGGAAAAAAATTTTTGTTTTGTAGTCTCTAATGACACATCCTTTTTGTTCTGTTCAAAGTGAGATAGGAGAGTATGGCTGAGGCAAACCCAACAACTAACTCTATAGAATATTTCAAATGTCTTGCTTGTCCTTGGCTAACAAATTGTTGGGAGATATTTCCTAAAAAGAGGAGAATTGTAGAACTTGGGACCCAAAATGACATCAACCTTATGGCTATGGAAAAATCAGAAAAGTGTTATTTTCATTCCCCATTTAAATCTGATTCTATTCACAATACCAATCAGAAGATGAACTTTTCAGTTCTTCATTTGCATGTTGGCACAATCAAACAAAAAACACTATTTGTGATCCTTCATCTACATCTGGCAGGAAACCAAGCAAGAAATAGAATAGTTTAGACCGCCAGGTGTGGTGGCACATGCCTGTAATCCCAGCTCTCGGGAGGCTGAGGCAGGAGGATCACTGTGAGTT
>NW_022954269.1:0-929 GCF_012274545.1 Fukomys damarensis | reverse complement strand
GTCAATGTTGTCTTTTATATACATTTAACATTTTTACATAATAACACGATTTGGGTTGTGTATTTTGCTTAGAAAGTGTTCCCATTGTAAGGCTATAAACATCTGTCTTTTAATTCTGTTTGGTTTTTTGGTTTAGATTTTAATCTCCTTATAATTCATTTTGTGTGTTTGTGTATACATTGTGGGAAGATGTCTTTACTTCCTCTTCTTTTTTTTTTTTTTAAACAGATCTCCAATTGTCAATTCAGTGACTAACTAGTTGATGCTTTCAGGGGCTCAGGACACCTGACCTCAAACATACTTCTCTGGTGCAGTGCATTTTGAGCTGATTATTCTGAGAAACTAGACACAAGACTAGCTCTGTGAAGCAGTGCTTTGAGTAAAACAAATTTCCATCTCTGAAGGAAATCTACATTAGTAAGGCATTTTACATCAGTCAGAGACTTATCTGAACAGCGGGTAGCCTTTGTTTATTTACTTCTATGGGTTTGGCTTATCTCCCCACCCCCAACTTCTTTCCACACCTCTGGATGGCAAGAAGGCCTAAACCATCTGACCTTCCCTCCAGTTTTGTCTTCTGTAGACCTCCTGTAAGTACAAGTTTACTTAAAATAGTTTTGCTGTTAATTTATCTACTGCCAATTTCATAGGGTCAGTTAGTGAAACCAGAGTAGGTTTTTCTGTTCCCCTACATCACTTTTCACCATGATTTGCAATTTGTGTCACTATATTCCTTCCTTCCCTCCTTCCTTCCTTCCTTCCTTCCTTCCTTTCTTTCTTTCTTTCTTTCATTTTTTTGTATCAGGAATCAAACTCAGGACCTTATGCTTGCAAGGCAGGTGCTGGAACCACTGAGCTAAATCTCCGGCACTCTTTTTTCTTGAGACAGGGTCTCACTATGTAGGTCAGGCTGTCTTTGAACTCGCAGG
>NW_022954268.1:0-1243 GCF_012274545.1 Fukomys damarensis | reverse complement strand
AAACAGTGGCAACTGAAATTTGCTTAGAACTTTACATCTTCAACAATTTTTCATTTGCTTCATTTATTTTCACAACAATCTTTTGAGGTCAGTAAAATAAATATTATTCCTGAGAAATTCAGAAATGACCACAGGTTTTACAGATGAAAACCGTGGCTCTAGAATTGCAGATCAGAGCTTTGATGTCTGAGCTGTGTGCCTGGCCACCACCCTGGCTCACACGACAGCGTGTTCACTGCGGCTCCCCAGACCAGGGTTCTCAGGTCAGCCGTTCTCAGATCCCCCAAGGAGAAAAGAGCAACAGCCACTTCCTGGTTCACTGTATGGAATTCAACTTAGGAGACATTTTGTTTTACTTTTCCTTTCTTTCTCCCACACCATTTTCCACCCAAATAGTGAATAACTGTAAAAATTAAGTTCCCTTACTAATAATGTATCCACAGCATAAGATCATGGTGAAGATCACACAATCCCCCATCCACGCCCCCAGCCCCAGTGTAACCTCTCGCCTGCTTTCCCAATTCCATCCAAATCTATTTCCTCCGTCTCTAAAATACGAAATCTTGGAGAGAATTTTCCTTACTAATTCTTGTCATCCTCTCACATCAACCAAAAATAGAATTATTAAAATAATAGCCTCTTAATACATGCTGTTCATTTACATGCGTGACAATTTTATTTTAAAAATAGCGATATAAGGTCAGTCATTCATAGAACATGTACATTTTATGGATATGGACATGAACCTTTGAGGAGATGACACAAGTTAAAGCTAACAGAGATGATTTTAAGCCCGGTGTATTCCTCCCTTCTGGTGCAGGGTGATGCACAGCTTTGAAAACTTCACATGTAAAGGTGATTTCACAGAGAGTGTGCACACGGGTTAGCACTGGTCTCATCTGTATTTATGGCAGGTAAGAAGGTTTCCAGAATACATTATTGCAAATCTTATATAAAGTGACCATCACAGAATGGATGAATGAGTTTACATCCTTCCTGCGAATAAACCATACCTTGGGAATAATACCAATTCAAACACAAGTCAGCAAAAACAAAAATGAGAATCGACACTGGTACCGAAGCAAAATTGTCCTTCAGCCACAAATAAGACAGTAACGCTGTAGGCTAATGAAATATAAAAATTGGCCAAAAGTTGAACGCCCCAAGTCATCAAAATATGGATTTATATTCACTATCATAAGAACTTTACCATTGCCTTTGAGATGTGTTTGTTTCCAAAGTA
>NW_022954267.1:0-206 GCF_012274545.1 Fukomys damarensis | reverse complement strand
CCAAGCTGGGTAGGCCGGATCATCATGCACAGGCCAGAGTTCACCATCCACCTTTGTCCCAACACAAGTTCTCTCTACAGCTCATGGGAACCCCCAGCTTGCCGAGGTTAACTAAGTCCAAGTTACCACAGTATATGCTTGGTAAAGCCTAGTGCCTTGTCCCCAGCCCTTCCTGTTCATCAGAAAGCTTTTAAAACTGCACACTC
>NW_022954266.1:0-1150 GCF_012274545.1 Fukomys damarensis | reverse complement strand
AAGTTGTAAGAAATAAAATTAATCTACAGAAATCCACCTGCCACTACAGAGAGTGCTCTTGATGATATAATGGAACAAGATAAGGCCCATTTATAATAGCTACAAAAGCTAAAATTTGTAGACAAAAATGTGATAAATGCAAGTCCCTGACTTATGAACAAGTCCTGTTTCAGGAAGATTGTAAGTTGGATTTGTTCATAAGCCTAGCCCTAACTGTAAACCAACAAAGTGAGTCTTATACAGTACACTTGTGAAGGTTTCCAACTCGAATGTTTTGTTAGTCTGGGACTTACTGTACATAAGCACTACATTAGGAAACCCCGAAGGATAAAATACTAGACTTGAACAAATGAAAAGAAACCATGTTTTTTTTATAGGAAACTTGAAATAATAAACATGCCAAATAATCCTAAATTCACTTATAAATTTAACACAAATTTAGTTGAAACACTAACATATCATTTCTGGAACTTAAATGAATTTTAATGTTCATATGAAAAATTAAATAAGAATATTCAAGAAAAATTGATAAGAGCAAAGAGGCAAGTTGTGCTTTATTTGATAATTAAAACATACCACAATTTTCTGTCACCATCTGGGCATGGTGGAGTATTCCTGTAATGCCAGCACTCTTAAGAGGCTGAAACAAGGAGCATCTCAAGTTTGAGCCCCGCCCCTGGGCAACCTTGTCATTTAGTGAGAACTTGTTTCAGAAAAGAGAGGGCAGAGGTCTGGGAAAGTAGCTCAGTGTAAAGGCCCTGGGTTAAATCCCAGTACTGCAGTTTAAAAAAACCATGATTTAACTGATCAGTGAAGTAGAATAGAAAATCTGGAAATGATCCCAAGTTTGTGTGGCAAATTAATATAGGATACTTGTGGCACCTGAGAGACAACAGGATGGTGATTTGGACCAATATAAAATTACTGTACATAGTGCTGGGTACCAAGATAAAGGCTGTGTGCAACAGATTTCTAGGTTTTATCCAGCTGTAAAACATAGCATCTTAAATTATTAAAATATATGGTGAATTCATTTATAAAGTTGGGCTGGTACTCAATACAAAATTTAAGAAGGAAAAGTCTTGAGACATTCAGCCATGTAAAAAAGTTTCAAGTCCTCCCAAACAACATTAAAAATGGAAATAAATGA
>NW_022954265.1:0-615 GCF_012274545.1 Fukomys damarensis | reverse complement strand
GTTCTTACTTCTTATATATTCATTTTCATCACTGTCCTGAAAATGTCTTCAACCGGGGGTCTCAGCAAAGCCTTCTCCACGTGTGCCTCCCACCTAACTGCCATTGCCATTTTCCAGGGGACCATCCTTTTCCTCTACTGTGTCCCGACCACCAAAAGTTCATGGCTTCTGGTTAAGGTGGCCTCTTCTTCTATACAGTGGTCATCCCCATGCTTAATCCACTCATCTACATCTCTGGAATAAAGATGTGAAGGAGACTGTGAGGAATTTAATCCTTACCAAATTGGGTCATAAACCTTGATTGCAGGTGTACTACGCCTTTTCAGAGCCATGTGGCTATATTTGCTTAAGAAATCAGAGCACAAATATTTATTATTTTTCTACTCAGCCTCCCAATTTTTGTTCATATTGATATTTGCTAAATTTCAAAAATTATTAGAAATTGTTACTCAATGCATTTAACCTAAATCTTCGAATCAATTATTATAACATGAAGTTTTTGTGTTAGAATTCATGTTATTTGAGTTCCGTTTCATATTTTTTTAAAATGTTGAAATTGTGAGATGATCTGAAGAATTATGCCTTAGAATGAGTAATTTCATGTCATCATATAAA
>NW_022954264.1:0-213 GCF_012274545.1 Fukomys damarensis | reverse complement strand
ACATGCTTCCAACTCTTGGAAATATGTTAATTCGGTCCAGAATAGAGTCATTAAAAAGGAAACCATTCTATGTTCACTTGGGAAGCATATGGTTTGTGAACTGCTGAATGTAATTATCTCTCCACTATCATTTTATTGATAGCTTCTATATCTGTTTTGTTTTGTTTTGTTTGAGACAGGGTCTTGCCATGCAGCTCAGGCCTTGAACTCACA
>NW_022954263.1:0-248 GCF_012274545.1 Fukomys damarensis | reverse complement strand
CATAAGAATTTTTATTGCTGCTTCTAAATGGCTATATTACTATTTTCCAGAATATCATGACCATAACTGTCTTTTGCCCTTGTCACTAAGAGAGCCATGGTGTTTTGTGAGGGATTTGGCTTCTCAGAATAAAACCTACCTTTCTCTTCTTTGTAGCTAGGTGTAGATGCATGATTAAATTGTAGCAAACAAGATGCCAAGGAACTGTGGAAGACTTCCAGTATATGTTAAAGAGAACTGAAATGCTT
>NW_022954262.1:0-268 GCF_012274545.1 Fukomys damarensis | reverse complement strand
GCACAATGAACAGAGCAACCCACACTCGGGAAGGACAGTTCTCAGCTATAGGAAAGGGACTTCAGGGCTGGGATTGTAGTGTTGTGGCAGAGCAGAGCGGCTCTGTGCTACAGCAGAGTGTTACAGCTCAGTGTCACAGCTCAGTGCCACTGCTCGGAGGCGTGGTTAAATGTTGCAGGTCAGTGTTGCAGCCAAATGCCACAGTTTGGAAGGCACAGCTGAGCTTTACAGCTCAGTGTGGTGGCTCTGGGTCACAGCTGTCATTCTC
>NW_022954261.1:0-209 GCF_012274545.1 Fukomys damarensis | reverse complement strand
CGAGGGCCTGGGCAGGTGGAGGCGGGAGGGGTTGAGGAGGTTCCACTTCTCCACACAGACCTACGGGAGAGAACCGGGCAGAGGAGTTTACGGCTGGACAAGTGCCGGGCCAGGACAGAGCCGCTCTGCAGAGAAGCCAGCTGGCGCGGGCAGGAGTGAACCCTCAGCGCCAAAGTTCACTGCCTTCAGTTTCGTCTTTTACACGCCAC
>NW_022954260.1:0-224 GCF_012274545.1 Fukomys damarensis | reverse complement strand
TCTTGCTCTATCATAAATCTCCAGATCCCAGAACATTGCCTGACATTAATGAATGAGGCTCAAAGAAGGCAAATACAGTGGAAGTTGCAAATTTTAAGGTAGCTGACAAATAGGCAAGCTTTACTTTGTGCACTGGGTGGATGCCAGGCTTACCCATTTCCCTCACGCCTGCACTCACAGAAGACAAAAGATAGTTTTTTCCTAGAAGCCTCAGTTCTCTTGCT
>NW_022954259.1:0-230 GCF_012274545.1 Fukomys damarensis | reverse complement strand
TGGACGCAATTTCCAACATCCAAACTTAAAAAGAGAAGTTTATTTTGGCCCATATTTTTAGTTCACACTTAGCTAACTCCAAGCCAGGAAGGTGTGGTAGAAGAGACTGTGTGGAAGAAAGTTGCTCACCTAATGGCAGCCAGGGAGCAGAGAAAGTCAAGGGAAGCGACAGGAAAAGAGATAAACCCTACCAGACCTGCCTTTTCTGAACAGAGCCAATTCCTAGTAGC
>NW_022954258.1:0-930 GCF_012274545.1 Fukomys damarensis | reverse complement strand
AAGAGAGAAAAAGGAGAAAGAAATTCAACATGTTATATACAAAAAAATGACAAGGAATTCACAGATTAATTGGAAGTAAAAAAAAATTAGTAACTTCAAAGTTCTGCTGGGAAATTATTTCACACCAGTAGAGTAGTTCTGCACCTTTGACTATTATCAATTACTTTTATGTGCCAGATGTATTTTCAGACCTCTAACAACCCAGGAAATTTTCTGCTTTCCCTACTTTGCTATCATCACATTTGTAAAGATGGTGATATGAGAAAATGGCAACTAAATATATCCCAAAAGAGAGGGTAGGAAGAAATCTAATAAGATCTTAATAAAAATGCAAGTAACACTGATAACTTTTCTTCACCCATAGATGTTAAGGATGCAAATTTTCATTTATACCAATAGTTGTTTCTTCTATAGTAATAGATCTTCAAAATCATAACATTACAATTTTATTTTTAAGGTGAAGTAGCTGTGAATCTCAGAAGGCTATAAAACCAGTTCTTTGTGTGTCAGGTAAGTGTATTTACTTTTGGTATTCTGCATTAGGAAGCACAGCACACTCCTGCCATCTGCCTTAGGAAGCATCCCTCACATGTGCACTATATACTGAAGCTATCTATATTCTAGCAACATTACTACCGACCAGGCTGATATTTTGATCTCTAGCTACCTGGCTTTCTTTTATCATCAAATAAATTCTGGACTTAACCAAGGAAGCGTGTTTCTATTTATTGGGCCTTAAGATTCCCAAATTGAGACTCTAAGTAATATTTGGGGGAAATGAATTTCATTCAGAAATTGACCTTTTTGCACACACCTGTCATCCCAGCTATTTTGGAGGCTGAAGCAAAAGGTTTGAAAGTCCAAACTCAGCTTAGGCAATTCATCTATGCCCTGTTTAAAAATACAAAGTAAAAAGGAGTGGGGATATAG
>NW_022954257.1:0-234 GCF_012274545.1 Fukomys damarensis | reverse complement strand
GGTTAAACACTCCAGCTTCCAGAATACTTCTGACAACAGTCTCCCAGAATGTGATATCACAACGCAGCATGCAGTATGGGAGACATATTCACACACTTTCTGCTCTGAACCATGCTGGTCACTTCATGACCCTATAATCTCTATAAATACATAGGAAAATTAATGTGTTTATAACCTGAGTTCGAACTCACTGGACACATCTTATATACCAAAAGATTTCTTTTAATATCAGTA
>NW_022954256.1:0-391 GCF_012274545.1 Fukomys damarensis | reverse complement strand
GTTGTACAGGGTTTGAGGTATTTGTATTTTGGAGGTGGGGCAGTGTGGACTTTAGAGTTAGACATGGGTTCAGATACTAAGTTCACTCCGTTTTTTTTAATTGTTTAAAAGTTTTGTATTGTGTCATACAAACTGTCTTCATATACGAGTGCAAAGGGAAAGACTTCTCCCTTCTTCCCAAACATCGCAGTAGGGCCCATTTTTGCTAATACATCAGAAAGTTAAAACAAATGTCCCCTTCTGAATTCTGAACAGCTAATTCTAATGCTAGCTTTTCAGTGTTTTGTTTTGGCTCTTAGTCTAGGCTGGCCTTGAACTCCTGATTCTTCTGCCTCAGATTACAGCCAGACTTGGGCTTTTGAATCTTGTCTCCCTGATCTGGCACAAACAT
>NW_022954255.1:0-200 GCF_012274545.1 Fukomys damarensis | reverse complement strand
TAAAACATCCTTTTTAAATGAGGTGATCATGGTAGCAGTTGTTTTGTGACAATATCCTTAATCGTCAAAATAAAGCGTTGACAGCTCTATTTTTGTCCTTTTTAAAATTTAGCTGCTGAAGCCCCTCAACATTGACCTCATACCACTGGCTGGGCTGCTGGGAGCCTTGCAAAAGTGCAATTGGGCAGCTGGAGTGGAAC
>NW_022954254.1:0-944 GCF_012274545.1 Fukomys damarensis | reverse complement strand
GCAAAGCTAGGAGTTGACTGAGCAGCTTTGAAGGCATCCCAGAGGTTAATAATCACAGGAAGCCACTGCTTCCTGCAGAAGGAACAGAGAGAGGAGAGGAAGCCAATAATTCCAAAGCCAGGATCCCTGTGTGTCCTAGAACCAGAGTTATGAGGATCAGCCCAGCCAGAGACCAAAACACCAAGGAGACCATGGAAGAGGCTACCAGTCTCTTGCCAGTGCCTCCCATTGTCCAACCCCCCAGCTGGATGCTGGCCTGGAAGTTTGGGAGCCTGTGGGGTCAACCTGTGTGCAGAGCAGGGTGGAGAGCAGGGAATAGAGAGCAGCAGTGCATTTGCTGCCTAGCATCATTCTCATGGTTCTTTCATATCCAGCCCCCAGGAAGAGTTGATTCCCCACCGGAGCCAGCTCTCCTGAATAGACCTCCCCCGGTGGGGGGCGTAAAGGCCCAGTAATCCTTAGTCTGTCTCAGAGTTCAACACCTCTGTCAGATGCACCTGTGGCTTCCAGTCCACTGCTATCCTAGAAACTGCAGCAGGTTGTATGCTGGTTCCCTTCACCTGTGGAAATGAAAGTGTGTGTATACATAAAACTATTTTTGTTCATGTATATTCTATCTGTATATTTATTATATTTTCTCTATTGTGTTTTGCTATTTAAAAATACTATAGTTCTTGTATTGGTCACTGTCATGAGGTTGATATTATCACTTCTTTCCCCATTTCCCATTATAAATTCCCTTTGCTGGCTGGGTTCATCCAAGTAGAATGATGAAAATTTTAATTTCTGAGTGGCCAGTCCTCAGTGGTCCTGGTTTGGATGGCAGCTGTGCTTTCTCACTAGATTTTCTTCTAGACAATGGCAGTACTAAGAAAAACCCACTGACTTGTCCTTGTTTGTCCCACTGTATAGCACCAACCTAACATTTCTGTGATAGTTAATTG
>NW_022954253.1:0-662 GCF_012274545.1 Fukomys damarensis | reverse complement strand
ACTGTCTGGAACACATAAGGTAATGCTGGTGAAACCATCAGAAAACCAGCTGGTGCTCTGTGAAGGATAATTTTCTTCCTCAAGGATGGGGCGCCAGAGGCTTTATTGATTACACTGTCCGAAGTGAGTGCCTGAAACACACAGTTTCTAAAGTTGAAAGCCTCATGAGCAGAAGCGAGGAAGAGCAGAAAATGCATGAATGGAGCTGGATGATGAAGGAACTGTTAGAAGCTGTGCCTCCAAAATGCAGAGAACAAAATCCACCCAACTATGGGATCATAAGTGTTAAATACTGGAAGTAAAATCATGGATTGGAGATTTGCCTAAACTTGGGAGAAAATGTAACATTGAGGCATTTGGAATAGCATTTTTGTATCATGCCTTTACTGTAACTTAATTCGTGAAAAAATCTTTCTAAACTAAAAAAATAACAGTAACAGCATTTGCAGGAAAATTAGTAGTATCTATATAAAAAACAACCAAGTTGGTTCCCTTTATTCCCGTTAGGAATGTTTTGGCAATGCCTTGAATATACCTTAAAGTTACAGCCACTCACGGTTACCCTGAGGTGGCCAGGCAGAGACTTCAGTGACTCCACCCTTGAATTATGACTTCACAACTATGGTGCTTTCTCTGGTAAAGGTGAGTGTGCTCTGACTCTG
>NW_022954252.1:0-258 GCF_012274545.1 Fukomys damarensis | reverse complement strand
GCTCGAACAAGAGAGGAAATTATAAAGATCCGAGCAGAAATCAATGCAATTGAAACTAAGAAACTGACACAAAAAATAAATGAAGCAAAGAGCTGGTTGTTTGAAAGAATAAATAAAATCGACAAACCCTTAGCTAATCTTATCAAAGAAAGGAAAGAAAAGGCTCAGATCCATGCAATCAGGAATGAAAAGGGTGAAGTCACAACAGATCCAAAAGAAATCCAGAGGATCATGTACACCTACTTTGAGAACCTGTAC
>NW_022954251.1:0-569 GCF_012274545.1 Fukomys damarensis | reverse complement strand
TGGTAAACTCACAGAGTTGCAGCACCATTCTCTGTGGAGTACTTCACATGCATGAAACTGACCCCTTTCACTTTGAACGGCTAAGGGGCGAGAGAAGCTGTTTCCTTAGGAAAACTGCACTTTAAACCGCAAAAGCCCTCTGCAAAGTGCGTTTGTCTTCCAATGTCGAACTGAACTTATCCCCAAGTGTACAGTGCTCTGGAGGCTTGTGTGCACTCACAGGTGCTAGGCACTCTCTTAGGCCTGAACGGGTTCTCTGCTAAAAGTGCCTCACAACAGTGTCTCTATCTGAGCCAGGCAGAGACCTACAAACAGAAAGGAATAAAGTTGTACTCCACATATGATGTTGACTTCACTGGTAAACTCACAGAGTTGCAGCACCTTTCTCTGTGGAGTAGTTCACATGCATGAAACTGACCGCATTCGCTTTAAACGGCTAAGAGGCGAGAGAAGCTGTTTCCGGGGGAAAACTGCACTTTAAACCTCAGAAGCCCTTTGCAAAGTGAGTTTGTGTTCTAACGTCAAACTGAACCTATAACCAAGTATACAGAGTTCTGGAGGCTTGTGTG
>NW_022954250.1:0-240 GCF_012274545.1 Fukomys damarensis | reverse complement strand
TTCCAGCTCTGCTCTACTCCCTCTGAGGGCTTAGGGACTTGCCACTGCCTTCTTCAGAGATGGACTTTTCCCTTAATGTCACTATTTGGTTGAGAGCTGAGACTTACCCCTTCCTTGCCTGAGCTGCCTGCTCCAGTGTCTTCTTGACCGCTCATAAATCCTTTTCCCCTTCTTCTTCCCAGGAAACCTCCATGACAGCCTCTCTCCCTAGGAGACCAGTGCACTGAGCACTCCTTAATC
>NW_022954249.1:0-315 GCF_012274545.1 Fukomys damarensis | reverse complement strand
TGTGTGTGTGTGTGTGTGTGTGTTGGGTAGATATAAATGTGTTTCATTGTCACATTGAAAACTGTAAAATTTAAGCATGTTCTAAGACAAAAAATTTCCCAGGGAAATCAAAATCTGAGGACTGTCAAAGACACTAATATAAAATAAGGTATGGAGAGAAAAATTGCAAAATATGAATAACCATACAAATGAAAAGATGTGCAAAAATCTTGAGTTTTTCTGAAGAATTTAGGCCAAAGGGTCATCATGTATAAAATGATAAACTTTATATTTACCCCAGAATTATTATGATGAGTATTGTCATATATATATATA
>NW_022954248.1:0-467 GCF_012274545.1 Fukomys damarensis | reverse complement strand
GCTGTCGCTGTCCTGACCCCCTTGTTCTCGACTCCCTCCCTGGCTGCATCCTGTGTGGTTGGGCCATCTGGTACAGATCCCTGGAGTTTCTTCTGGCCCTGCCCAGCTAGGCTGTTCTGAGAAGCTCATTTTAGAAATGGAAGACATACGGCATCTTTATCCAATAGAGTAAGGCTGTCTATATGTGAGCCAAAAAATGTACATCTTGAGGCTTTGTAGGATTAAATATATTTGGCAAATACTGTAAATACAAAGGGAAGTTGGAGTAAAGGCAGCTGAGCAGACTTTTAGGCTTCTATCATGTTCCTTTGCTGCGGACCGAATGATCATTTCAAGATGCGTCATTGTGTTTAGCTCATCTTTAAGGGAACAAAGCTCACTCTTATTCATAAATGGTCAGGATGAGAAACAACCATGGCAGTCAAACCTCGTGAGTGCACGCTGGGAAGAGCCCTTTCCCTCTCCTT
>NW_022954247.1:0-203 GCF_012274545.1 Fukomys damarensis | reverse complement strand
TACACAGGATATCTTTATGATGCCTCCAGGTAAGAGTGATCCAAAGGAAAATTTAACAATGAAGTCCCCAAGAGAAAGCAGTAAATGTTAAATAAAAAGTCACTTTTATTAAATTTTCATATTTTTAATAGATTTTTTTTAGTCCATGTCAGCTAGTGGATAAAATTCAGGAGTTACCAATGGAATGAGGTCCAACCTATGAT
>NW_022954246.1:0-558 GCF_012274545.1 Fukomys damarensis | reverse complement strand
TCTCTAGTTTATTAAGCTTTTAACTGAGCACTTTACAATAGATAAAAATTAATTCCATAGGTCCTAGAATTAAGTTATCATCATAATATAAATTAATACATAACAAGAAGTGTTGCTTTTCATCATCAAATACTTTAGTTACCTTGATAAAGTACATTTCATAGTATAAAATGAGTAAATACAACCATCCAAATGCTTCATATACGAGGTGTGATCAAAGCATGGTACATGTTTAAATTTTTTAAAGTTTAAGTAAAGGATACAATGTCACTAGTCTTTCTCAAAATGCTTCCTCTAATTTTAAAAACTCTTACATTCTTGCCACTTTCTGAAGAAGTTCTGGAAGTCCCCTTTGGTGGGTGTCTTTAGGTACACTGGCTTGGCTGCCTCAATGTCCTAAATCAATTCAAATCACGCATCTCTCATAATTATTTAGACTTTGGAGAACAGCCAGAAATCACATAGTGTCCTATCTGGTGAATAAGGTGCAGGAAGACACAAATAATGTTTTTACAAGCCTCTTTCCACTGGGTGGCACTTGGCAGCCACATTCACTGT
>NW_022954245.1:0-205 GCF_012274545.1 Fukomys damarensis | reverse complement strand
TGTGGAAAGAGAGTTTAAATAAGTAATACAAATTATGTAAAACACATCTTTAAAGGGAAGAATCATCTTACTAAGAAAATTTTCAATGTGATTATAGAAAACATCCCAGAAAAATTAATAACAACGACAATAATAAATGAAGAAGGTGCAGGAATAGGTAAGGGATGCGGGCCAGAGAAAGGTACAAAACAGAGCACAGTTAGAA
>NW_022954244.1:0-254 GCF_012274545.1 Fukomys damarensis | reverse complement strand
GCTTCTGGCAGCGCCCGGTGTTCTGCATGCCCCAAGCTCCCAGGGAGAGCTGTCACCCGCTGGAGCACAAGAGGACACGCTGAGTAAGACTTAAGGGGAGGGCCCCAGAGCGCACTCTGCGGGGTTTCAGGGCCCCAGGAGCTTTGACTCCCAGCCTGTGGCCCGGTTCGCGAGACTCTGGGCGCCTACCGGGAGAGCTGGGCCACTGGTACTGGCTCTGCGATGTGCTCCTCTAATCTTAGGGTTCTGAGGGT
>NW_022954243.1:0-1103 GCF_012274545.1 Fukomys damarensis | reverse complement strand
GAGTTCGAGACCAGCCTGGGCTACATAGTGAGTTCCGGGTCAGTCTCAACTACATTGTGAGACTCTGTCTCAAAAAACTGAAGAAAAAGAAAACAAAAACCAACTAAACTGTGGAAACAGTCTAGCTAAGTGGATAAAATGTGGTATATATGCACAAAGATATCAACTTATGAGTGCATTAAAATGTGATTTATACTTACACAGTGGAATGTTATTCAGCCACAAAGAAGGTCATTTACAGGAAAATGGATGGAACTGAAGACTCATCATGTTAAGCAAAACAAACTGACTCAGAAAGTTAAATATCACATGTTTTCTTTAATATAAGCAACCTAAAAAAAGTGATGACAGGAAACTAGCAGGTAGACTTTTAGAGATGGGTGGGAGGATAATGGAGATGAAAATAATCAAAGAATATTATATGCATGTACCAATATGCCCAAACAAATCTCATTTTGTATTACTAATAGCACCAATAAAATAGAACTTGTACAGAAAAAAAGATTACAAGTGACTACTTCCCAAAAATGTCAGGTTGGGTAAAATAAACCTTTATGAGGACGTGAACCCGTGACATTTTAGAGGAGATAGAAGGGGAATAAAAGTTCTCCCTCAGCTAGGGCCGGGGATTTAGCTTAGCGGTTCGTTGGCCTGCCTTGTAGCGCAAGGACCAGAGTTCAATCCCCGGTACCAAAAAAAGAAAAAGTTCTCCCTCGGAGACTTTGTGTATTAACAAATCATACTCTGCCATGTTAGTCTGCTTTCATCACAAATACTGTTCTCTAACTAGAATATAATCTTGAAAGCCAGGGCCATTTGTGTACTGTTACTGCTCTCTTCACAGTGTTTGGAGCAGTGTGTGACACATGACAGTATTTGTTCATGTACTTCTTAACATACCTACAGTGCTGGGACTGTTGATACTGACAGTGAGAGTTTTGATTTGGGTGTATGGTTTAAGGAAGTCTGTATATTTACTAGGTGGGAGGAAATAAGGAACATTTTAGGCATATCTGCTTCTCAGTAAAAATCTTATTAGTTTGAAATTAAGTTGATTTGAGGGCTTAATCTATCAACGATTGCAATGTTTTTTGTTTTTTTTT
>NW_022954242.1:0-284 GCF_012274545.1 Fukomys damarensis | reverse complement strand
CAGGACACTGCAGCCTTTGCTCATCCTCGGGGAGCAATTTCCAGGGAAGATTCCTTGGCTCGATTCCCAGGAGAAAAGTTCAAGGATTTAATGAAGAGATGTTGTCTTTTCCCTTGGAAGTCCCACATTTAGAAAATACGCACTGCATCTTCTCATGGGATGCTCCAAAATTCTGCTGAACTTCTGTTATTTACCTTTTAAATTGACACATAGTTATATAAACTTACCAGGCTTCAGGTTTAGAGTTGAATGATTAATCAGGATTTTGTTGACTAGGATTTTGC
>NW_022954241.1:0-332 GCF_012274545.1 Fukomys damarensis | reverse complement strand
GCCCCCAGACATAATTTTGTGGAAGAATGTTAACTTATGTGAGAAAATATTTATAACATACTAAACAACACAGGAAAGTCACAGTGTGAGGGACTATGGAAAAGTTGTGGAAGCGGTGTGCTCTGGAGAAAGCAAATCCAGAAAACCAAATTAGGCTAAATATACTAAAACGGAAATAGCAGTGTTCACTGAGCAGTAAGTTTACTGCTTCTGTTTTCTATTTTGCCTTTCTGGTCTTTTATACACTCAAATGATTTAGTCTCAAAGAAGTTAAACTCTTGTTTTTGTTTTTTTGAGGCAGGGTCTCACTATGTAGTTGAGACTGACCTGGA
>NW_022954240.1:0-219 GCF_012274545.1 Fukomys damarensis | reverse complement strand
CATTAATAATAAAGAAAAAAGTGGGCTTAATAAGAAGCCAAATAAAGATTCTTTCTTTCCATCTATTTCTCCACTGATGGGGCAGTAGTTTGGCTTTGCATTCTCTCTTTTGGTTACCTTTCTTTGCTGAATGCCTTTAGTATTTCAGCTCCTGGATTCCCAATTGAGAAGGATCTCCTCTGGATTATAGCTTTTAACCACATGAACATGAAAATCAAG
>NW_022954239.1:0-250 GCF_012274545.1 Fukomys damarensis | reverse complement strand
TGCGATTCTATAACAGCTCAGAAGAAGGACTACTGGGTAGCAGACTGGGAGAAACAAAGCAAACACCCTGGAAGATATGATGGTTAAGTCAGACAGAGACAGACAAACTTTCTCTATCACATATGAAACCTGATCTTTAAAGACCATAAAAGTTACCCTTTTCAAGGAGAGGACAGAGGGAAAAAGAGGAGGAAGTTATTTCTGAGTGACAGCAGAGCATGAAAAAAGGGCAGAAATCGGATGAAGCACA
>NW_022954238.1:0-830 GCF_012274545.1 Fukomys damarensis | reverse complement strand
ACATGAAAAATGTTCCACATCACTGGTCATTCAAGAGATGCAGATGAAAACAACACTGATATTTCACCTCACCCCACAAAGAATGGCTGCTACCAAGAAATCAACCAATAACAAATGTTTGTGCAGATATGAGAAGGAAGAAACCCTTCTCCATTGTTGGTGGGAGTGCAGACTGATGGAAGCACTATGGAAATCTATGGAGATATCTCAAAAAATTGGATTAGAGATTCCATTTGACACAGTTATCCCTCTGCTGAGTATCTTTCCAGAGGAATGAAAAGAATCATATCACAGTGATATATGCATAGCCATGTTTATAGTGGCACAGTTTATAATAGCTAAACTTGGAAACAGCCCATTTGCCCATCAATTGGAAACTGGATAAAAACATGTGTTTTTTCTATAAAATGGAATACTATTCAGCCATAAAGAATGATAAATTGGACTCATTCATAAGAAAATGGATGCATAATGAGGTCATATTTTAAGTGGAATAAATAAGGTCACATGTATAAATACCAAATAGTTTCTCTGGTGTGAAAAACTAAAAGTTTAAATAAGATCCAAGTGCTGTATTTGACACTGTGAAATAGGAAGGAAAGTGCTAAAGGTTGAGGGGAAGTGGGAAGGATAGGGGAAAAGAAATAAGGGAAAAGAAAAACATGAGAAAATGAAAAAATGGAAAAAAAGGTTTTGTTCATAGAGAAGGGTGGAGGGGTTGAAGGGAGGGCAGGCGTATGGTGGAAAATGAGAACCAAGACTTGTCTTGTAAAGGTACAAGATCCCAATGATGAAAGTAACTGTACTGTATACCTAAAAAGTACCAATGA
>NW_022954237.1:0-4420 GCF_012274545.1 Fukomys damarensis | reverse complement strand
CATTTGCTTGAAAACCAACTGCAGAACACTTGCCCCATGCCAGGCGCTGTCCTTGGCCTTCCTGTTCTTCATATCACTTGGTGCTTATAACAGCTTTAGTAAGTAGGTGTCATTATTATCCACATTTTGAAGATGAGGACCTTGATGATAAAGGAAAATCAGAGATATCTCCTGGATCACACAACCATTCAGAGACTGATTGGCTGGAATGCTGCTGGGTGTTGGCTATAGAGTCGGGAGGGTCTTTCATTTTACCACTGAGCTAGACAAAAATTGCTAAATGCCCCAGGGAGGTAGTAGAATCCAAGATGGATGTCCTCATTCTACCATCTTTGGTACAAAGTCATAAGATGAGTCATGTAGACTGGGAGAAATTCCTGTAGTTCTTATACACCTTAAAGCCTATTGATGCAAAAGACTCAAAAAAGAGAGGGAGGATCCCCAGTATTTTCTGGCCTTGACAGAGAAATGTTCCGGCAGTGGTTAATCCTGGAGAGAGATCTTGGGCTGACTCCTTGGGGAATAGGTTCAAAATCACTTCCTTAGTGGAGCTTCCCTAAAGTCCTCCAGCACAGGGAACGTCTTCTACAACAACTAGGAACTTGCTGCTTGTATATTTACAGGTAGCATGGTGCAGTGCAGTCATTTCTGGACCTGTGCATCTTTCCTCCTTGACTAGAGTCTGTGACACACAGGACTGACACCAAGATGGCGCTTGGTGAATGTTTCTGAGTGGACCTGCTGGGCAGGCTGCCCTTACTAGCTGCCGCCATGCTCTTCCTCCACCTGCCTTCCAGCCTTGGGCTGCTTCTTCCCATTGGCAGAACATAGTTTAGCTAGGTCTCAAGAGACTAGAAATGTGGTGTTCATACCCAGCCTTCAGTAATAACGAGAATCTAGGAGAAAGGCGGGGACAAATGGCAACACAGAGGCTCATGCCACACCACCTCTGGGTTCCCTCCTGCTGGCAGATGTTTGCCAATGCATGCTTTGCACTGAAACATCTGCAGTGTCAACTACAAAGTCATCAGAAGCCAAAGACAATGAAGAGAAAAAATAAATCACAGAAACCAGCCACATCATTATCATGGGAAATAAATTCTCTGAGTGTAATGATTCAATCTTTTGACCTGACTCTCCATCACTTAAAACGAGTACCCTGTCATCAATATTTGTTGATGACTTGAATGACCAATGGGCACCTTTTGTTCCATGATGGTTTTAAATGGAGTTCAAAAATTGTTTTATACAGATAAGTCTCATAAGTGAGCCAAAGACCTTTGGAAAAAGTGATCTTCAATGGGTGGTCACAATAGTCTACAAAAGGCCACAATTCTCAAAAATTATGTGTTGCGTGAATCCTGTGGACATGAGTTAGGACCACTTAAACCACTGAAAAACAAAGACCCCCAAGTTTGTAAAGGCATCCAACACAGATTTGTGTGGTCTGCAGGCATTCGGACTTCATGCTGGGACTCAAGAAGCCACTTTCTAACCCATGGCTCTGCTGCCCACCAGCATCAGCCCATTGCTGTATCCAACAAGTAGAAGGGGGTGGAAGGTACAAGGTAGACCGGCTGTCCCTCAAAAGTCAGCAGAAGTGACACTCATCTGTTTATCCCATTCCAATAGCAAGACGTAACCCTGTAGCCAATGGAGGATACTGGGAAATGTGGACAGGTGTGTGCAGAGGCAGGAGGGGACGTGAACCCTGACCAACAGCTGTTCTCTGCTCTGCAGAGTGTGTGCGTGTCTGTGCATGTGTGTGCATGTGTGTAGGCATGTGTTGTGTTACTTCTTCCACCATAGATTTGCAAAGGTGACAGATATAAATGACATAAAAATCACTTCGATAATTGCTTAATTTACTGAAATTTCATAAGATTTTGTTGTTGCTGCTTTCCTTGTCCTATTTATTCACCCCTGGCAAGGGAAGGAGAATGTTATTTTGTAGATCTACTATGTGCCTACATTTGGCTAAGTAAGTCACACACACACACACACACACCCCATTTCCTGGTTCCTCTCATGAACTCTGGGAGGTGGGCTCTGCAACTCCTATGGACCAATCCGGGCTGGGAGGCTGACAGAGCAGCCTTCTCCAGATCTCTGCATGCCACACCGCAAAGGCCTGATTTGAAGCCAAGTTGACTCCCAGTGGTTCCACTTCCAGCTTCTGGATGGGGAGAAGGAAGGATTTCATACCCCAAGGCCATGAGGCTCCCAGGAGGTGTCGCTACACAGAGACAGCACTGGTTTCCATATCAGATGCTCAGGAAGGTCCTCGTTGTCTGAAAGAAATGTGCTCCTGGATGTTCCCCAATAGTGGCATTTCTAGGTTACCTGTTGTTTCTCTTCTTTTGATGGTGATGTGGACAAGAGAAATATTCTACTATAAGAAAAGCCCTGAACAAGGCACTGGCCATGAGAGCCAGAAGCCCATGCCAGGCCCCCCTGGAGGGAAAGGCCTGAATATCAGAGTCCTACCCCAAAGACAGTGGGGTCTGGAGGTATGAAGGACTCAGATCTCTGTGGCTCCAGCCAGTGTGGACATGAGCTGAAATGAGTCCTCGTCTTCCTGCTTTTCAAGAGCAGCTGAAAATCAAAATGTAACATCCCCATTTTAAACTTTGTCACAATAAAAGGAAAATAAAATCAAACTGGTCACTGTCACAGGCTGGATTCAGAACCTGGGACAGCAGGGTTGGGCTGGGTCTGGATCCTTCTGGATCATGCCAGCCTCCCCTGCAGCATTTACTCACCACCACCATCATCTCTGCCTGTTGTGCTACAGACAAAGCCAAATCTTTGCCAGGGACAGATTTCCTGAGGTCCTGCTTGGTACAAGGCAGCACTAAAGGGGTTGGGGACAGAGGCAGCGGCTTGCTCTGTGGCCTTCAGGGAAGCCTGGTTCCCCTGCGTGGAAGATGTAAGCATTTCTGGTGGTGTGTGATGGGAACCACGAAGACACCAAGACATGTACTCCTTCTGATTGGCAACTGAGTTGACAGAAACGCATGAGGTGTAAAACGAAGGCTTTGCATGTGTGTGTGTGTGTGTGTGTGTGTGTGTGTGTGTGTGTGTGTGTTTACGCGCGTGTGTGCACACTTGCTTCTCTGTACTGCTGTCCAAGCTTCCATGTGATTTCTTACTTGAAGCTGATGAGATGGGATATTGTGTCTTTCTAAAGAATGTAACCAACAACTGACTTTACTCTGTAATTTTAGTGAAGAGGCAAGTTTGCCAAAGTACAGCCTGTTATTGTTAAGCTACTGCTTTGACAAAATAGTGTTTCTGTGAGTATGAAGAAAGGAAGCAAAAACAAAAACAAAAACAAAAAACAAACAAAAAACCCAACCAAAACAAAACAAAAAAACCAAGAAGCAATATATACTTTTAAAGGAAGCAAATGCAATAAAAGCATACAAAAATTTAGATTAGGAAGCTGTTCATGTTCACTATTGTTAAAGGTTGTCTTAAAAGACACCCAAATATCCAGTTAATTCTTTGAACATTCTTCCAGCAAATATCTCTAGTGTCTGCTTCATGTAGGTACTGTGGTCCCCTGGCCGTGCCAAGATATACAGGAATTGGTCTTTGTGCTCTGTCCATCGGGGACAGTCAGGGGCAACTACTGTCAATTCTGGAAGTAGCTGCAGTGGCTAATATTTGATTATGGAATTCAGGCAGGTCTTCCCAGGAGGAACAGACAGTCGCAGCACACTCACCAAGTGCATGGGCACAGGGCAAGGTGTTTAGCACTTGTATTTTTTCATGCTCCTAATAGCTCAGATTAGATCATAGTATAAAGCAGGCCATGCCTTGAGAAGCCTGACATTGCAGTGTGGTTAAAGACCAAGACCCATCTCAATCACTTACTGAGTGACCATGGCTTTTACAAATCTTATTGTTCTCCATTTTGGAGATTATAACATTGCGAATGTTAATTTTGATTCATAATCAAACCACCCCCAAATTCAGTGGCATAAACCGTAAAGATTTACGCCTATGGCTCAGCTTATGTGAATCAGGTCAGGACTGGGCTCAGCTGGGTGGATCAGCTGCTGTGGACCTGGGTCTCATTCTCACTATGGGTCTATGGATAGGGTGGGTGGTGGCTCATTTGTCCTGTTTCTTTCACTTTTCTGTGGGCAAATGAGCTTTCTAAGATGTGTTCTTCCTGTGGCAGTGACAGACATGCAAGGAAGAGAGTTCCACCTCACAAATGTCTTTGAAGTCCTTGATCACATCACAGTGATGTTAGCCCATTGGCCACGCCAGGTTCCTGACCATGAACAGCATCATTCAGTGGAGAAGTGGATCCTACCTTTTGGACATGGAGTGGGGCAAGAATATATATATATATTTATATGTGTGTGTGTGTGTGTGTGTGTGTGTGTGTGTGTGTGTGTGTGTATAT
>NW_022954236.1:0-532 GCF_012274545.1 Fukomys damarensis | reverse complement strand
GGGGACTTAGCTCAGTGGTGCCGCCACCTGCCTCGCAAGTGCAAGGTCCAGAGTTTGATCCCTGGTACCTCTCTAAAAAAGGGACTTAGGAAGAAAGTAGGAAGAGATCCCTCCCTTCCACCAGGCCTTGCTAACCATGACAGTGCAGCCAGAGCCCTTGATCCTGGTTCTCAAACACAGGCAAGTAGCACTTTTCAGCCTTTTAAAAAAAAACCTGTAGACAAAGGCTTAGAGAGTTTAAAAAATACATCCCTTATTACAACACAGATGACATTGCTGTGTGAGCTCTGCTGTGCATCACAAGGAACATTATGACACAGTTTCATGCGATGATGGTTCTTTTCACACCTACATTTGATTCCACACAGATGGGATAATTACAAAGCATAGGGCAGTGGTGACAAACCTATGATATACATGTCACTGTGGGCTCTAAGGGGTTCACCATCACTAGCATAGGGAATGAGAAATCCAAGCTGTACTGGTTCACTATTCCAATTTCATGTGTCACCTGACAACAGATTTTTAAAAA
>NW_022954235.1:0-228 GCF_012274545.1 Fukomys damarensis | reverse complement strand
AAGAATCAATCTGTCTAGTGCCAGATTTTTAGTGTGTTTCTCTTAATTTTTTATTAGCACGCTCGCAGCACACAATGATTTCACTCATCATGGGGAGTTAGTAGATGTGCATAACACATCTTAATTCACTTTCCCTCATTGAGTTTATTGGTACATGTTAGGTATACAGTACAGTTCCATTCATCACTGGGATCTTGTACCTTTACATGACAGGCCTTGGTTCTCATT
>NW_022954234.1:0-579 GCF_012274545.1 Fukomys damarensis | reverse complement strand
TCAGGGGACAGGACAGTCAGCCTCATCGCAGGCCTCCTTCTCCCGAGACTTGCATTCCTTCCAGTCCTTCCTCACACTGCTCCTAGGGTGAACTGTCTAAAATGAAAGTATGACCATGACCTCCCAAAGCCATAAGCTTTGCCATAAGTCTCAATTTTCTTGACTTTTCAGGAATTCAGTGTGAAATCAAGATCATGTATACACAGTACAACACACACACACACACACACACACACACACACACACACCAGTTTATAGTAAGCTTTAGAAGACAGGTAGATATCCCAGTAATCATCACCGACCAGGCCATATGAAGAAAGAAAGGTGAAGGAGGTGCAGATATCTGGGAAGAAGCTTGGGAGACAAGATCCTCAATTGCCTCATATCTGAAAGGCAAGTTTGAGACTCTCAGTGAGCATAGCGTGGCAGCTACAAGGTGGAAGGTTCTGTCTTAGTGTCAGTAAAGAAGACCTTTCTAACAATTAGTAGTGTGTGAGAGTTAAGGGATGGTAGTAAACAATCTGACATTAGAACTGTATAAAAGGCATGAGAATGACCATTTGTGGGGAATGATGAAGC
>NW_022954233.1:0-2886 GCF_012274545.1 Fukomys damarensis | reverse complement strand
CTGGTATGTTAAATGGAATAGCTACCCCAGTGGAGTTGTGAAAACCGAGATACATATATCATACATATCTGACATATAAGTAGAATTAATCACAGCTTTTAAATAATAATTATATAGCTAAAAATTAATTCTATTGTTTTTATTATTTTCTATATGTGTATCAGTATAAAAAGTAGAGAAAGCAAGTATGACAAGGAATTTTCTAGCCATCAGCAAAGACCAGTTATTCCCCCCCACACTTTTTTTTTTCAATTAAAAAAATTTTTTTGTGTGTTACCAGGGATTGAACTCTGGACTTTGCACTTGCAAAGCGGGCATGGTGCCACTGGGCTAAATCCCTGGCCCCTTTCCTTCAACTGTTAAAGTGAGTAAACATACTGTGTATGAATGTGAGAAGGAAAAACCACTACTATTAGTTAGAAATCATTGGAAAGCAATTTTGATGCTGAACCAGGCATATTAGAGGGTAGTTTTAGGAGAATAGTTTACCTAAGTAGTATTTAAACATCAGCTAACACAGGTGAGAAAAAGTTATGAGTTTGTTTGTTTGCTTGTTTTAAGAAAGGAGAAAATTATAATGGGAAAGTTTAGTTAGTACTAAATATTATATAGCTATTGTATTAGTTAGATTTTCCCTGCTGGGATAAAATACCTGACATACACAATTTAAAGGAAGAGAAGGTTATTTTGGCTCATGGTTTCAAAGGTTTCAGTCCCTGGACAGCTGGGTCCAAGGCAGAAATATTATGGCAGGAGGGTGTGGGGGAGCCAGGAAGCAGAAAGAGTGTGGAAGAGACAGAATGAGAGAAGGGTCTGGAGACAAGAACGTACCTTCCAGGTTGTGCAGCCAGTGACCTCTTTTCTCCAACCAGGGCCCACTTCCTAACTGGCCTACTCACTAAGACCTCATCAAGGAGATAACCTAACCACCTTTCAGAAGCCCCACCTCAGAACACATGAGTCTTCAAGGACATTTAAAACATTATAATTTCTTTTTGGGAGGGGTAGGGGAAAGGAAATAAGGGAAAAGAAAAGAATATGAGAAAATGAAAAAATGGAAATGTAAATGGGGAAGGAAGGAGAGGGTGAAGGGAGAGCGGGGATAAGGGGAAAAAAATGAGAACCAAGACCCGTCATGTAAAGGCACAAGATCCCAATGATGAATGTAACTGTACTATGTATGAGAGGAAAAAAAAAAAAACCCAAATCTCCAAAATCCAAAGTGTTTCAAAATGCAAAAATTTTGGAGTGTTGGCGTGATGTTACAAATGGAAAGTCTATGTGATGGGGTGCAGGCAAAGTGCAGACACTCTTAAAATATTTTAGAAAACTATGCCCAGGGTATGTGTATAGGGTGATATAAAATATAAATTAATTATATGTTGAAATTTGTGTCACTTCTCTAAGATATCTCATTATATATGAAAATATCCAAAATGTAAAAAATAAACATTTCTTAATTATATGTTGAAATTTGTGTCACTTCTCTAAGATATCTCATTATATATGAAAATATCCAAAATGTAAAAAATAAACATTTCTGATGCCAAGGAATAAGGGATAAGGAATATTTAACCTGCATAATAACATAAACTTCTTAATATTTGTGCTGTTTGGGATTTAAATGTTATATATATATAATACATACACATATATCATATAAATAAATATATGATATATGTAATATATGTATATGTGTAATATAATATAAATACATGGTATATGTACACAGATATTCCATATTTAACAACCTACCATGTTAATGACTGTTTCAATTTATGACTGAAGCAGCTGTTTGGACTTAAAGCCAGGGTTTATACTTATGACTTGTCCCTTTTTTGGTGTAATTTTGTACATCTTGTCCATGGATCCACAATGTCTTGTGTTTGTATGGTATACCTTGTTTATACAGTAGCATACTTTTTGCCAATTATACAGTACAGTACAGTGTCATAGCAAATTCTCTTATACATTACAGTACTGTATATAAGAGTTGTACAAATAAAAGCAGTCATCGTGAAAAAAATTATTTTTTAGTTTTTGAGACAGGGTCTCACACTATAGTTCAGACTGGCCCTGAACTCACTACGTACTCCAGGGTAGCCTTGAACTCACTGAAATCCTCCTGCCTCAGCCTCTCAAGTGCTAGAATTACAGCTTTGTCCCACCATGCCAGGCTTCAGTGACATTTTTGAGCCAAATCATAACAGCCATTATCTTTAGAGTTTTCCTAAATCATAATGTGTAAGGTTGCTATAGTGAATGGTTATATTTAGGAATGAAATGAACAGGCTAAGAATGTATTAAAATCATGTCAGCAGCAAATCAGGTATTTTGATGGACCCTTGGCCATAGGTTAGATTTTCCATGATTCTTTTGGTGGCTTCCTGAGGCTAGTGCCTTTGGTAAAAATTTAGAGTTTGTTTTGTGCCTCAGTATCAGGAAGGCAAACTCTAAATCCTTCTTTCACCTGGATGGGACTTGCCTAGCCAGGAGTTTTTCTTTTAAATGTGGTCTAAAATCAGATATATGTTGTTACCATAGATGACACAAAATAAAACACCAAAGAAGTTCTGTTTGTTTTTTTTTTCTGGGTTTTCAGGGTCTTACTCAGAAGGTGTGGTAAAAGTAGGAAACATTTTACCTACAGTTACACCTTTTGTTCAATTCCCAACCTGTTCTTTTTTACTTTGAACATTTCTCTATGTTCTCAATAACTTCTGGCTAATATCCTTTAGCTTACTAACTCTTATAGTCTCTGAACCCTACTTTAAACTCTAACTGGTCTGTGAGGTCTGCTGCAATTAAGGGAAGCTGGATTAGGGATATTACATTCACTTACATCATCACTTAAGCACGACATAAAGAGTCTGTTGCACTAAAGAA
>NW_022954232.1:0-1404 GCF_012274545.1 Fukomys damarensis | reverse complement strand
TCAAGTCTTTGTGTGCCCTTGTTTTTCTCTCAGGCTGACACCTAGGCATGGGATTGCTGGGCCATGCACTTAGTTAATGTTTAATTTTGTCAAAAAGCTGCTACACCGTATTCCCACAGTGGCTGTCCTATTTTCCATGGCCACTAGCAGAGCTTGAGAGTTCCAGTACTCTACATCCTTGACTACTGTTATTGTCAGTCTTTTTAACTATAGCTCTTCTGATGGGGAAGGAATAGTATCTCATTATGGTTTTGATCAGCATTTCTTTAAGAGCTAATGATGTTGAGCATTTCATGTACTTATTGGCTCTATTTGTGTATCTTTGGGGAAATGCCTATTAAAACTTCTCGCTCACTTTAAATAAGGCCATTTTCTCGCTGAGTTTTTTATATATTCTGGACGCATCAGTCCTTTACAGAAGACGTGATTTGCACCTGTTTACTCCCAGTCTGCTTGTCTTCTCACTTGTTTCCTCTTCCTTAATGGTATATTTTGGAGCATAAATTTTTGATTTTGATGAAGTTCAATATGCTTTTGAGGTTGTATCTAAGAAATGCTTGCCTAACATAAAATCATAAAGATTCATACAGATACTTTTCTTCTAAGAGTTTTATCATTTTATCTCTTACACCAAGGTCTGTCTGTAGCACAGTAAAAGTAACAGTCATCTTTTGGCATCTGGATATTTAATTTTCTCAGCACCATTTAAAAAAAGATTATCCTTTCACCATTATAGTTATCAAAAATGAACTGATTCTAAATGTAAAGGCTTATTTGATTCTCAATTTTGTTTCATTGATCCATTTGGCTATCCCTATGTCAGTAGGACACAATAATACTACAGCTTATGCTAAGATTAAAATCAAAGTTTAACTATTCTAACTTTATTCTTCTCTTCCAAGATTATTTTGGCTATTCTGTGAGATATGAATTTGTATTTCCATATGTATTTTAAGATCATTCTTTTCAATTGCAAAAAAAGACACCTGGGGTTTTGATAGCATTTGCATTAAATACATAGATTAGTGTGGAGTGAACCACAATCTTACTAATGCTGAGTATTCTAACCCATGAATATGGAATGACTTTTATTTATATCTCTTTTAATTTCTTTTAAAATGTTTGTAATTTTTATTCTGGCACTCCTTTTGCTGAATTTATTCTTAGACATTTTACTTTTTGATGTTGCTATGAATGGAATTGCTTTCTAAATTTCATTTTCTGATTGTTTCATTACTAGTTTATAGAAACATAATTTTTGTATATTGATCTTATATCCTGCAACCTTCATGAAATCTATTAGTTTTAATTGTGTGTGTATGGGGCATTTGTTTTCTCATTTAATTTTCAAGCATAAGATCATGTTGTCCTTTAATAAAGATGGTTTTGCTTCTTCCTTTCCAA
>NW_022954231.1:0-545 GCF_012274545.1 Fukomys damarensis | reverse complement strand
TTGATGACCAAGTGGAAGGTCTCCAGTATCTAGCCTCCCAGTATGATTTCATTGACTTGGATCGCGTGGGCATCCATGGCTGGTCCTATGGAGGATATCTCTCCCTGATGGCATTAATGCAAAGGTCTGACATCTTCAGGGTACGTGACTTGCTGTTTCACTCAATTTTGTAAATAAAGGTAGAGTGCTTCATAAATGGGATATATACAACTTTCTGAACGTTTACAGAATTGGCGAAATTGTGGCATGTTAGGGTTTGTATGTTTAATAGCCACGTGAAATAGATATCTCAAGTATTAGCATAATTTTTTTAAACACTTGCACACAAGGTGATGACCAGTTTGGGTCTCTTTTTAGACAGCCAAAGACTATGGCAGAGAATTGTAATTGTAAAACACATACATATATTTTGGATTATAGTTACTTAACTGTTGATGGCAAACTCTATGAGCAGATACTGCTGCCATAAACATCACTGTATTCTCAGCCGACAGGCACAGCCCTTTGCACATAGCAGTAAATCCATATTGAGTACCAGATAATGG
>NW_022954230.1:0-259 GCF_012274545.1 Fukomys damarensis | reverse complement strand
TGTGCTATGAGTTCAGGCTCTATTGATGGTTCACTGTCAGACTTTTCAACCTTATTTTCCCTAAAGTTTGTCATTAGTGAACTGGAAGTCTTGTCTTTGTGTCTTACTTAAGTGTTTTCTCATTTTTATTTTTGTTGCTGGTTGTCGTTCGTTTAAAAATTCCTGGGTTATTCCTTAAATCTTCCTGATATAGTTACACTTTAGCTTTTGAGTCTCTAATGACTCATAGACCTTCTCATTTTCATAATATCAGAAAAGA
>NW_022954229.1:0-223 GCF_012274545.1 Fukomys damarensis | reverse complement strand
TCCAAGGCTGGTTTTAGTGAATGAAGCATGGCACTGTGGTTTTTGCCTGTCTTGGCACTCGCTAACTTGGCCTACTCACTATGGTGCATGCTTTCCAGATGTGCTTTCATCACCACGGCTCCCTTCGGAAAGACCTTAAGACTAGAGCTGTGAAACTAGCGAAGCCTAAGCCATAAAATCATACTCGCTTCTGACGCTGACTGCAAGGTAGTGGGTCCCCAAG
>NW_022954228.1:0-232 GCF_012274545.1 Fukomys damarensis | reverse complement strand
AACTGCACTCAGAAGGATGGCATCCAGTGTAACATTCAGTTCCTCTTGGACGCACTGTGTGAAAGACCTGTCGTCGTTCTCCTTGCAGAGTGATACTCAGCTGCCGGCTAACATGATGTGAGGTCACTGTCAGGCTACGCTCCATCAGGGAGAATCTGTATGAAGTATATTCAGTCCGCGAACTCCTGCAGTCTACAGCCTGCATACAGCCCTCTGAAAAGGAATGTTTATA
>NW_022954227.1:0-374 GCF_012274545.1 Fukomys damarensis | reverse complement strand
AAATAGAAGAGATCGACATGGGGAAAAGAGACAGCCAGTAAGAGGGAGCCAGATTATGTAGACATTAAGAAATGAGCACGATGTTAACTAAACCAAGAGAAAGGAGCACTGTTGACAGTGGAATTAATGGGTTTTCCTTTCCATGTTTCAGAAGTTACTCCATCCAAACCAAAAGATGGCATCCATCATATTTTCTCCATCAGATAACTAGCATTATAATAATTACTTTTGAGAGTCTAAGTATTTCCACCATGCAGTAGAGAAATAAAGCAGAAAAAGACCATCAGCATTTTTATGTGATGACTATATTCTTCTATTGATTTTTCAAAAGGTAATGGAAGTACAGATAGCTTTGCTACTAACAGTCAAAAAAT
>NW_022954226.1:0-213 GCF_012274545.1 Fukomys damarensis | reverse complement strand
TATAATGTAGTTATTAAATCATGGTTAATTAAAGCAACTGTAGACACATTTTTTATGAACAGTACCCTTACATATTTGATTATGTGAAGAACTACATGGTTCCTATATCGTCCCCTGGCCCACAAATGTGGCACAAGTAGAAGAGATTATGATTTAAGAAACAGTGAACACATACTCCAGAAGAGATCAGCTTCTGTATACAAAACAAATATT
>NW_022954225.1:0-201 GCF_012274545.1 Fukomys damarensis | reverse complement strand
ACCTCAAAAATGGGATGATTAGATGATGAGCCTAAAGGTGCATGAGAATAAAACTCTGGACAACACAAGGCCTGCCGACTATGGGCCTGGCAATTCCCAGTCACTCGTGGACACTGAAAACTACCAAAACGAGGCTGTTTCACTGCCACCTTCAAAGCCATACCAGGAAGAACCCCTCAGGTTATAGGCATCTTGGTTTTT
>NW_022954224.1:0-230 GCF_012274545.1 Fukomys damarensis | reverse complement strand
TCAGGGACACCCCCAACCTCTCCCCATCAATCACGGTGGTAGTGGCGGTGGTGGGGTCAAACCATAAGGAGTCTGATTGATCATCGCTTTGCTTTGTCCCACCTCACTGTGCAGCCAGATGAGAGCCAGATGGGGGTCCCTCTGGGAGACAGAGGCGTCTTGGTCACGGGAGACCTGGAGGATGTGGCTAAGCCCTGAACCCTGGCAGCTGATCCACAGTGAGCCTGGCC
>NW_022954223.1:0-200 GCF_012274545.1 Fukomys damarensis | reverse complement strand
GTTATATATGAAAGTTCTAGTCAATCTATGTCTTTGCCTATACTTGATATTGTCTTTTTATTTTAAAAAAAAATTAGCTTTTAACACACTAGTTTATAGACGTAATTATTGGTATTGTTAAACTAAAAAACACCCCCTGATACTAGAAAGCCATTGCACTGAGTGTAACATCAATGGAGAAGGTGACAGTTGGTGACAAT
>NW_022954222.1:0-751 GCF_012274545.1 Fukomys damarensis | reverse complement strand
AAGGGGAAGAGGGCTAGACATACAGCGGAGCCCGATGCATGGAATGACGGGAAAAGCCATGCCGACGTGAGCTTGGGAAGGTTGTGAGCGCATGTGTGTTTGAGGTATGAGCTTATGAGCTTCAGGGGCTGGGGGTCAAGGACAGATTTAGCCGTTTGACGTAGTCCAGGGCATGCAATAATGGAGAATCCTTTGGGACCTGGTATGTGTATGTGAGTGTGTAAACATGTGCTAGGAATGAGGGAAATAAATCTGGACCAGCAGCAGAGCCCTATCTATGTAAAAACAGGAGAAGCCATGTTGTAATGGGGTTCTGATAGAGAGAGAGAGAGAGAGAGAGAGAGAGAGAGAGGGAGAATCTGTGCGCTAAAGAGCAAAGGACCGAGGGCAGGCAAACCCTGCAGCACAGCCAAATGTGTGTAAAGGAGAAGCCATGTCATCAAGGGGTCTGAGTGTGTGTACAAACTCTTGCATCCAGCAGAGAGCAGGGGAAGACACACAATGCCTGTTGTATGTGAGGAGCCCTGTATACGGGAGGTTGGAGTGTGTGTGTGTGTGTGTGTGAGTATGCTCATGCCCATGTGTGTTCAGACACATACATGTCCCAGCTTACAACAGGAGCAAGACGGACAATCAATCTGGAAGGCCGGGCATCAGGGTCTGCACTCCTGTCACAGGAGGGGTTGTGTGTCACACTTTGCAGAGGTTGTACAAGCATACACTGGGGAAAATGGCCAGGGGCCATTCTGTG
>NW_022954221.1:0-266 GCF_012274545.1 Fukomys damarensis | reverse complement strand
CTTGACAGTGCATTTTTCTTATTCTGATCTTAGTAAATTTCTTTTTATTGTCCATGTCACTGGTCCTCTATGTACTATCACACGTGGCACAAAAATAAGATAATATTATATGTATATACTATTCTGCAAATTTTCCCCTTATATTTACATTGCTCTGTGTTTTGAAGGTATATATATTCCCCTAGGTGCATGTTGTTACAAAGTAGAGTGAGGAAAGCTTTCTCTTCTATTGGTTCCAAATTACATAATGATTTTTTATAATAATG
>NW_022954220.1:0-208 GCF_012274545.1 Fukomys damarensis | reverse complement strand
AAGCGACCCCTGGCCGCGTCCCTGAGCGCCGACAGTGAGTCAGGCTCGCGCTTGTGCTGGGCCTGTGCTCGGTGCTCCGTGGGGAGCCTGTCCCGCGATCCCTGGGACCAGGCCGGGGCCGAGACAGAGCCCCCTGTGCTGTGACGGCAGGGTCGTCCCCCGGAAGCCAACCGCTGAGGCGCGGTGTGTGACCCGTGTGGCCCTGGTG
>NW_022954219.1:0-214 GCF_012274545.1 Fukomys damarensis | reverse complement strand
TAAGCATTAATTGGTCTAAAGGAGAACAATGCACCACACTTTGTTGTTCAGTTGGGGATTTGTGATGCATTTACAAATAAATTCAAATACTTTTCATGCAATTCTTGGGAAAGTCAATAGAACTTCCGCCAGAAAAGTTTTGTAGTTGTATAAGCAATGATTATTTACAGTACTATCATCTTCTACAACTTAAAAGATTTGAGAAATACTTTTA
>NW_022954218.1:0-3242 GCF_012274545.1 Fukomys damarensis | reverse complement strand
TCTTTGAGGTATCTCCATATTGATTTCCATAGTGTTTGCACCAGTCTGCACTCCCACCAACAAAGGAGAAGGGTTCCTTTCTCCCCACAACCCCATCCAGATTTGTTATTGTTTGATTTGATAGCAGCCATTCTTCGTGCAGTGAGGTGAAAACTCAGTGTGGTTTTTATCTGCATTTCTCGAAAGACCAGTGATGTGGAATCTTTTTTCATATATTTACTTGCTGCTTTTACTTCTTTGTCTGAGAAATGTCTGTTCATTTCAGATGCCCATTTTTGAATTGGGTCTTTATATTTGGGGGAGCTGGTTATTTTGAGTTCTTTTTATATTCTAGATAAGAGTCCTTTGTCTGAGGAGCAGCTGGTAAAATTTTTTTCCCACATTGTAGGTTGTTTCTTAGTTCTGTTGATGGTTTCTTTTGCAGTGCAGAAGCTTTTTAATAAGATGAGATCCCAGTTGTTGATTCTTTCTGCTAGTTCCTGTGCTACTGAGGATTTGTTCATACCATCTTTTCCTTTGCCAATGTCTTCCAGAGTTCTGCCTAGCTTATCTTCCAGCAAGATTAGTGTTTCTTTTTTAATATTTAGATCTTTAATCCACTTGGATTTTAGTTTAGTGCATGGTGAAAGATAGGGGTCTATTTTTAATTTTTGGCAGGTTGAAATTCAGTTTTTCCCAAGGTGTTGTGCTTTTAAATTTTTCTTTTGACAAATGTTACATTCTTATTTAAGATAATAAATTCCAAATAATAAAAAAACATTATTATTTTATTTTCATAAATATCTGGATATCTATGTGTCCCAGGATAATGCTGTCCTGTTTATGTTATTCATTTGTTAAATAGACAACTGAAATGTGTCACCAGTTCTATCAAATTTTTGATAGTTTCTTTGACAGAACCTGGGAGATGTTCTAGATTTCTCATCATCACCCATGCCTTTTGAAAAAAGAAAGATACCATGCAGATAACATGTATATTAGTATAATTATGGATCAAAGAATCTGAAGACTTTGAAAAATTTATGTGTATAAGCAAAGATAAATTGTTTCAGAGGGAAAAGTCTCTCATCCCCTTGTTTATACCAATAAAACTCATCAAATTTTTAAATTTTACTTCACTAAGGCTATGCACATAAAATGATTGTATGTTGCAGCACAGAGTGAGTTCTGAAGCATATATTCCAAAAGGAACAACTTCAGTTGTCAGGAAAATGACAGATTTCACATAATCACCTTGACTTTTCTTCTAAATTATTACTTTGTCAAGGAAATTAAAGAATGGCCTGGTAGAAGTAAGCTTTGACCACTTTTAAAACAATGTTAAACAAGCAGATGAACATAGATAATGTGTTAAGAACATGTAACATTCCTTAAAATATAAATAAATTCATTATATCATCACTTACTAATAATTTGCAGAGTACATGGAGAGGCAAATGGAACAAAAAGTTGAAATGGCAGTAATTAAAACTAGGTTTTCATTTTGTTTCATATACCTTTCATTTTCAAAGTAGTTTTCTTTTCTGTATATCAGGATGTAGTACACTTTTTAAAACAAATTTCAGTACAATTTTTCTTTTGTTTACCTTGAGTACAGCAGAACTTTATGATTATTCATCTCCTAAAAGAGTGGTAGCCAACCTAAGGCGCATGTAATATTTGTTTTTCCTTTAGGACAAAAGATGCTAATGCATGAGTTGTTTCTCATGAACTAAAACCTCAGTGCTCAGGTTCAATTGCAGTGTTGGGACTCTCAATAAATAAGTGGGTTGTAGGTTGCAGTTCTGGCACTTGTGTCTAAAAGGTTCCCCATCATTGCCCTAGAACCTCATTGACCAATTGAGCTACACATACACACTCTTAGTCACTTCCTTTGTCACTGGGACAAAATACCCCATACCCCCAACTTAATGAAGGGGAGGTTTATTTTGTTTCAAAGTTAAGAAATTACAGCCCATGTTCAGCATGTTTAAATTCAAAAATAGCATGATAAAAGGCCCGTAAGTGGAGGAAATAAGTTCATTTCAGGTCAGCCAGGAAGCAGAGAGGAGGGAGGAGCAGGGGAGATTATGCTTCCAAAGAACCACCTTTTGTGACCAGGCCCCACCAATAGCATGTCAGCAATCAAAAGTCCCACCTGAGGGCATTAGGCTTTCCAGGGACATTCTTGATCTAAAACATAACATACCCTCTCTGGTTTGCTGACCATACTATATTTCCATCATTTCATCACTATGTTGACTCATGCATGCATAATATTCTTAGCTTTGTGTTGTAACATTCTCTTTATTACTTTACTTTAACTAAAATCAAGTTGTTTTCTGGTATCAGTATATTCCCTCTTTAGAAGAGACTTCACACCCTGTTACATGTTAGGTCTGTCTCAAAATAGGAGCAAAAAAAGTCATTCTAGGTCATTATTTCTCCTCCAATTGCTCTCTCTTTTATTGGTACCAGGAATTGAGCTTGCACTTGACAAGAAAGCATGGTGCCACTGAGCTAAATTCCCAGTTCGACTTCTCCAATTTCTAACTTTCTCATGTCTATTAAAGTTCATGCAATTTACAAAAACTTTATCTTCTTTATCTGGTTATTGAAATCTATAGCTATCCTTCACTGAAATTCATCCTTCACTGAAATGTTAACTGTGCTACTTAGGTTGTTATATCAATTTGATTTCAAAATCCTTTTCAATCTTTTTATCTTTGCCACACATTCTCAGGATGTATTATTCATCTCTCCCATTACTGGTACAGAATATATGACATCCTCAATTTAAAGGAGTAAGTTTTAATTTGGTTCACAGTTTCAGAGGGTTAAGACCAAGGTTGGCTAGCTTTAAGGTAGAAACATTAGTATAGAAAAACATGGCAGAACAATAGAATTACACCAGAGAGTAAGAGAACAGGCACAACATCTAGGCCCCAAACTCATGCCCATGACTTATCCAGATAAATCCATAAGTATGTTTTAGTAATCTGCTTGGGTGGATCTCTAGCTACTTACATCAAATGCTTAACTTTTAAATTTCACCACTTTTCAAATTTACTGCAAAATACATTTTAAATCCATACTGAGTCACCAAAGAAACACAATATGCTAATAATTCTGCCAAACCTAATTCACCTATCCAGAATATAACCACATATGCAGTAATCCATTTCCCAAAGTTTTAACGGTTCCAGCACTGGTCTAAAGTTCAACTCCAAAGTCTCTTCTGAGATTCAAGGCACAGTCTTAGC
>NW_022954217.1:0-317 GCF_012274545.1 Fukomys damarensis | reverse complement strand
AAAAAAAAACATTGTTAACTTTGTTGACCAAACACGCTCCCTTCCCCCTGGCTAGAATAGGTAACTGAGTAAATCTTAAAGGTAACCTTCCCTAACAAGAACTGCATCGGGTTGAAATTCAACTGCCTCCCACCATGTTTTGGGTATCAGCAATGTGAGCTGTGAAAATGCAGTGTGTAACCAACTGAATAAGATCAAGGTTGTAAAATCCTATAAAAGAAGGAGTTGTAACCCAGTGGTGAGTCGATCAGGGCACCGCCACTAGGTGCCATCGAACCCCATTGATGGAGTAAACTTTTTTATTTTACTTCCATTCT
>NW_022954216.1:0-204 GCF_012274545.1 Fukomys damarensis | reverse complement strand
TGGAATAATAAAAATTGATCTAATAGTGGATATGAAAGGAGCAAAAAAACAAACAGAGTAGAGATTTTATTGTTTTAATGCCATATAGTAAAGGTTTTCAATTTTCAAATTTTTCAATATGACTATTCAACCCTAGGATTATAGTATAAAAGCAGCCATAGCCAATGCAAGAGAAAACAGAAAAGACTGTTCCAATACTTTTTT
>NW_022954215.1:0-887 GCF_012274545.1 Fukomys damarensis | reverse complement strand
ACACACACACACACACACATACACACACACACACACACTCACTCACACACACAACTTGAACCACAGTGCAGCCATCGTGGACACACACAAAAATATCTTCTTACAATATGAGGCTGCCAGTCTCCCAAGATTTTCTCCTGGATCTTGCTGTATAATCATTTTCAGAAGCGGGCTCTTTCAGATATAGCTGATTCTCACTATTTCTATAAAGTTGCTGTGAACATTCAGTTACTGAATACTGAACCACTGCTCCGAGGGGTAATTCTGGGTTAAGAGCCTGGGAGCCTCTGCTCACCACACTCTTACAAACAGATGGATACAGAATCTTGCTTCATATGTGTTCTTGCTAAAAGGCACCTGATTTAAGATATATTATTGATTCATTAGCACTGAACTCATGGCCAACAGCCTTGTAACTCATGCCTGAATGAAGCTACTCTAATGTATTTTCTCTGAAAGATACACCCCCACCTTATTGTACTTAGTGGCATTAGACAGTATGTCAGTACCACGCTTGGGATACATTTTAAAGAGCAAAACAACTACTCCCCCCCACAAAAAGAGTACCAAAATGTGAAAAACATACCACCAATAGACCATGCAAAGCACATGTGTATACAGTGTGACAGCCACAGCTTGTTTACACTATGAGCGTTGAAACAAGAGTATTGTCTCTGAGCCGGGGATTTAGCTCAGTGGTTCCACCGCCTGCCTCGCAAGCACAAGGTCCCGAGTTCAATCCGTGGTACCAAAAAAAAACAGTACTTCCTTGTGTGACCTCAGCAAGGACTGTGTACATGGGCTTACTCAAAATTTTCACCTCTCTGCACATGTTGTAAATATCCATGAAAGGGCGGTGAATATTGATTTTGGAGTTACCGATAAAT
>NW_022954214.1:0-259 GCF_012274545.1 Fukomys damarensis | reverse complement strand
ATCCATTTTATTCATTTAAAAGTTGTATAGTTATTTTCTTTCAGTGGCAATGCTTACATGCTTAATACACAAATACAATTTGTACAAATTTTAAGTTAAATCTCCACCTTCCTCCTAAACAATGCAGGGGCCTTAAAATGCCTTTCCTGTCATTACTTCCTCCTACCTTTATGTTGTTGTTTTTTTGTTGTTGTTGTTTTTTTTTTTGTCTTCTGCTTTAGTTTTCCTTTTTTTATTTTTATAACCCTCCAAATTAGCC
>NW_022954213.1:0-709 GCF_012274545.1 Fukomys damarensis | reverse complement strand
AGCAGTGGTAATTTTATGCTTTTTAAAAATAATTTTGAACTTATTAAAAGGTACATGTGAATAGAACTTTAGAAAATTATATAAACTAAAATAATAAATTATAGAGAAATAAGCAATAAAAGAATATTACACAAGCCGGGCGTGGTGGCACATGCCTATAATCCCAGCACTCGGGAGGCTGAGGCAGGAGGATTGCTATGAGTTCGTGCCTGGGCTACATAGTGAATTCCAGGTCAGTCTCAACTACATGGTGAGACCCTGTCTCAATACCCCCCTCCCCCAAAAAAATTACACAATCTGTTCAGATGTTAAGTGAATTTGTTTTTATAACCATCATTGTAATTAAGAAAATAGTATTTCCATAAATGATTTCTTGAAATTTTTTAAAATAATGTTTATAGCAGCACAGTTTGTAATAGCTAAAACTTGGAAACAGCCCATTTGCCCATCCGTTGGAAACTGGATAAAGAAGATGTGATTTTTCTATAAAATGGAATATTACTCAGCCATAAAGAATGAGAAAATAGATCCATTCATAGGAAAATGGATACATATTGAAGATATACTCCTAAGTGAAATAAATAAGTCACACATGTGTAAATACCGAATAGTTTCTGTAGTGTGAATAATCTGCAATAATACCGAGGATCCTAATAAGATTACTGATATTGAGAAATGGGAAGAAAGGAGCTAAAGGTGTAGGGAAGGT
>NW_022954212.1:0-203 GCF_012274545.1 Fukomys damarensis | reverse complement strand
TGCTCTTGTGTATTTTTCAGCTGTTGTACAATGTGATAAAAATTTTAATAAGTCTATAACTAACTTCTTCTAAACACTCCCTCCATCTTAGCAGGAAGGATCAGAAAATGGAAGCTTTCCTCTTGAACATCAAATTTTTAAAAAATGAGCCAAAAAAGGGAGAATAGGCTCTGTGCAAAATGCCCTGGCATTCGTTCTGTGAA
>NW_022954211.1:0-254 GCF_012274545.1 Fukomys damarensis | reverse complement strand
AGTTAAAACACCTGCTGAACTCAGGCACTTAACTGCAGCCCTGGTGTCCACCCAGACCCACCAGAGCCACAAGGCACAGCCACCGGGGGCACCATGGCCCCCAGAGGGCAAGAAAGGCAGCTAAGACCTCCTCACACACTTTTTAAACTCCTCAAAGCCCTCATAACATGGTGCAGAGACCCCGAGACCTGTTCACAGCACCCCTTCCACAGTGGCCACTGGTCTTGTTGTCCCCAACAGCCAGGTCCCCTCTT
>NW_022954210.1:0-218 GCF_012274545.1 Fukomys damarensis | reverse complement strand
CTCTGCCATGCAGAGACCTACAAACAAAAACGACTACAGTTGCACTCCCCCCTAAGAAGTGGATTTCACTGGTGAACTCACAGAGTTGCAGCACATTTCTCTGCGGAACACTTCACATTCATAAGACTGACCGCTTTCGCTTTAAACGGCTAAGAGGCGACAGAAGCTGTTTCACGGGGAAAACTGCACTTTAAACGGCAGAAGCCCTCGGCAAAGTG
>NW_022954209.1:0-293 GCF_012274545.1 Fukomys damarensis | reverse complement strand
CCTTCAGGGGCACAGCTTGTCCCCCTCTCTGCTGTGAGCCACCCTCTGAGCTCCGGGGCTTCTTCCCTGTTCCTTCCCAAGCCCAGCTTGGGATTGTCCAGCTCAGGAGCCCTCATTGCCCCACTGCGCCTTCCCTCTATCCCACCACCCCAGGGTGCCCACTGACCACGTCCTGAGGAGCTGACACCCACTCATTCAACCGCACACCTGCCTGAGTCCTCAGGACTCCAGTGTGCTTCAGAGATGCTGACGGACCCCAGCTTACGGCACAATGCGTAACATCTTCCCCAAGA
>NW_022954208.1:0-545 GCF_012274545.1 Fukomys damarensis | reverse complement strand
CGAAATGCAGCTCTAACGCTAGGCGATGGCCCCTCCCTCCCGATTCTGTCAAGGCGGCAAGCCACCGGTCTGAGGGAAAATCACCGCACATCCGAGGTTCACAAAAGTCACTGCCCTCACCTTACCTCTCACGCCCAAATTGTCTGCTGTGTGAATTCCTTCCGTGTGGTGCTCCCCTGTCCTAACCCTCCCCCTACCCCACCACCTGATTCCTCCCCTCCCCGAGGGCGGTCCTCGACCTCCTCCACTCTGGCTGAGCCTAAGGTCAAATCTCATGCTGATACTCACTAGGGAAGCCACACACCGATACCCAGGTGCAGAAACCGCGAGGCTGTCACTCACCAGAATCCTCATCCTAACCCTCACCCTCAGCCTGACCCCGGGGAGAGGGACTTACCTTCCTACGTCATTCCGAACACTGAAGGTCACATGAACAGGGTCCCCCCGCCCCCTGAAGTGTAGACGACGTGACGCGAGGACTTGAATGGAGAGCCTGTCCCGTCCCCATCATCGACCTCTCACCCTACTCGCTGGCCCGGCACTGC
>NW_022954207.1:0-332 GCF_012274545.1 Fukomys damarensis | reverse complement strand
TGGTTTGGGTTAGTGTTAGGGTTAATGTTTTCATAAGGTTTAGAGATAAAGTTAGGTTTATTGTTAGAGCTAGTGCTAAAATTAATTTATGTTTATGGTAATATTAAGGTTAGGTTTAGGGATTAAATCTTGGGTTAAAACTAGCAATAGAGCTGGGTTTAAAGTTAGAGTTACAGGTGGGACTAGTGTTTGGTGCAGTTTTAGGACTAGATCTAGGGTTATTTTAGGGATTAGGGTTAGATTGAGGTTTAATGTTAAGATTAGTGTTGGAGTTATGGCTAGGTTTAGATACATTGCTAGAGATGGGTTTACATTTAAGGATATGTTTAGAG
>NW_022954206.1:0-238 GCF_012274545.1 Fukomys damarensis | reverse complement strand
TGAAGAGTAAAAGGAAAGTGAAAGTCTCAATTTTATCTGGTGTGAACTGACAAAGGGATCCCTAGAGCCAGGCCTCAGAGACCCAACTGGTTATCTGCGGAACCAGACAAGGGTGTGGAGCCATCTATCATAGATTGGGGAGCAGTTTTTTATGAACTCTCTGAACCTGGTGAATATCCAGATGGATGGTTGGTTCTGGAGAGTGATTTCCATATGAAGGAAGTTTCAGCAATGTTTG
>NW_022954205.1:0-1225 GCF_012274545.1 Fukomys damarensis | reverse complement strand
CCAACAATCCGTGAGTCCTCCCCACCCTCCCACCCATGCCTTCTGTGAGAGGGCTCAAGAGCTAGGGATGTGCATGGACGGGGGAAGAAGCAGGGATTCCACTCTTGGTGATAATGGGGAGGAACAGATGATATTAAAAAGAGGATAACACGAATATGGGTGGGACAGAGCTAAGGACAAAAGAGAATAAATCATGCCAGAAGAGAAACACTGAATTGAGAGAAATATGGGGTTAAATGGTACCTGGGTAAGTAATGGTCCCACCTGGAACAAACACCATCACTTGAAAATACCTCCCATTAACTCCCAACTTGTAACCAATGTACCCATTATCTGGCCTCAGGCTTCATTTTCCACATCTCTTTCCACAAGTCTCGCTCATGCAAAACCACCCACATTGCCTTGATTTAACTTCTCTCCATCCCCCACACCTACCTCGCATCTTCCTTTCCTCTACTACCGAACATTTTATGACTCTGTCCTCAGAGAGGGAGACTCTCCAACCTCATACGAACACCATTTGGACTACCACTACCCTGTGTTCGCTTGAACACCTGAACCCTGCTTGCTCTGCCCTCTACCAGGAATGTCTTTCTTCTCTGTGTCCAACCACACTTTGCATTCTGAACGTCACCTGGGCAATGACGTTTTTCTCTAGCGAGTCTCGGTTCAGATATATTGTTTGAAAAAGCCTTCGGTGAACATGTAAAACAAAGTACATCCCTCTTGCCGTTGTCACACCACTCTCCCTTCTGGAATCAGCATAGCACAAAACAGAATGTGAGCTTTGCCGGGGCACCAGTGTGCTCTATTTCACCATTGATGTACATTCACTCCAGGGAGATTTTCATAATCATTATGTTGAGGAAATAGAGGCTGTAGGCCTGGGGCCCCAATCACACGAAACACTAGGCATAGTTCGCAGCCTCCACAGCTTCCTCCCTGACAAAGAGGAGCTTGAGCTCCTCTAACCACGGTTTGCCCCTCTCGCAGCGATCTCAGAAAACACTCACAAAACAGGGTAAGTCAGAGGTGAGCATGTTCTCAGGCATAGCACAGTTCTCAGAGGAGAATGCATCTCAAAGTGTGCAGAAAAGTGTGAGCCACAAACCCCACAATGACCTTTGGGCCACCACTGATGTGACAAAAGGGACGGTTCAAGTCAAAGAAAACTTGATCCCCTCTTGCCAAAGAAATTACTGATGGCAGTGTTTGAAGAATCGGA
>NW_022954204.1:0-687 GCF_012274545.1 Fukomys damarensis | reverse complement strand
TTTTTTATTTGAGAATTTATGAAATCTGTATATATGAGTAGTATGAAAAGTATTAAGGTTCATATGTCATTTTCCTCTTTCATCCCTGCTTTTTACAAACTTCCTTTTCTGTCACTAAAGCTTGTTTGGAAATTTGTTAAGACAAATATTGTTAGGTTATCGATATATCTTTGTACCTATTTTCTATTGATGATGAATATTAATTTTTAAGTCAATTTTATTATAACTATACTTAATCATTAATATAATTTAGTATCTGGTACATATTACAAATTCCCTCAAAGATGATATTTGTTTTTTCTCAAAGTATACAAATCAACATTCCACACATCACTGCACTGTTTTATTATACCTAAGTATATATTGTATTGTAGAAAATATGCATTGTGTACATGTGTGGGGGGTATGTCTTTATACTTATGTGTGCACTATTAAATGAGAAACATGGTCATGAATGTGGTAGGATTGTGCACATTTGGCATATTGATAGTTTCTCTGGCAACCTTATGATTTCTTTAAATTACATGCTTGACTTAATTCATAGTCATTCATTTGGGAAGAATATTACATATGTATTGGTGTTAAATTCTATCATTATGCTTATAAAAATAAGTATGGGATAAGTAAAATAGAAACAGAAAAATCTGATCTTAAAAATGTGAATTTTTTTAGTTGCTTTTGGATTTC
>NW_022954203.1:0-243 GCF_012274545.1 Fukomys damarensis | reverse complement strand
GCTTGGCAATTCTGAATAAGGATACTGTGAACTTCTGTGTGCAGTTTTTTTGTGTGGACATAAGTTCCCAGTTCACGAGTAAATACCAACGAGCACAATTACTGCCTCTTGTAATAGTGATTGATATGCTTAGTTTTATAAACAACTGCCAAACTGTCTTTCAAGTGGCTATAACATTTTCACCACCCAGTAGCAATAAAGGAAAGCACCTGTTTCTACACATCATAAGTATTTGCTGTTATT
>NW_022954202.1:0-253 GCF_012274545.1 Fukomys damarensis | reverse complement strand
ACACACCAGCCAGGGACAGACATGTTTCAAAAGCGTGCGACATGTGTCCTTGGTGCCATTAGAATCAGGTGAATAATAAGTTCCAAATCCAGACGACTGCCCACCTGCTCACTCCAACTGCATGTTCCTCAGTCAGGACTCACCTTGCTGGAGATACTCAGTACCTAAAACTCGCTCCACTCTTGACGTGGCCCGCAGTCCCTCTACCCATCTTCCTCCCTCTCTCTACTTAGACTACACTACTCTCATGGAT
>NW_022954201.1:0-530 GCF_012274545.1 Fukomys damarensis | reverse complement strand
AGAGACCCTAGTAACTTCCTTGATGCCTTTGCTACTTTGTGGGAACCACTTTGTTTCTCCTCTGCGATGCCTGTTTGCCACTCCAGCCTTGGAGCCAGCTGATTATGGACTGAAACCTCTGCAAACTGTAAGCCAGATAACCCCCTTCCCTTCCAACTTTTGGTGTCAGGTATTTTGTCTCAGCAACGAGAGAAAAATAACTAACACAGTAAACTATCATCACAGAATTAGTAGTATATACTAATTTAGTTACAGATACATTTGTCAAGTCTTTTTTTTTAAATTTCTGGCTTTCTATTACACAAATAGTGTGATTGTAATTAACATTGTTAGACTGTATATTTTTTTAATTGAGTTTATCTGTACTTTTTAGATACACAGTACAGTTACATTCATCTTCAGGATCTTGTACCTTTACGTGACAGATCTGGGTTCTTATTTTTCCCCTTGCCCCTGCCCTCCTTTCACCCCTCCACCCTTCCCTATTTACAATGACTTTGCTTCCATTTTTCCCTTTTCTCATATTTTTT
>NW_022954200.1:0-204 GCF_012274545.1 Fukomys damarensis | reverse complement strand
GGGTCCCACTATGTAGTTGAGACTGACCTGGGACTCACTTTGTAGCCCAGGCTGATCTCAGACTTACAGCGATCCTCTGCCTCAGCCTCCCTAGTGCTGAGATTAGCAGCATATGCCACCACACCCGTCCTGAAACATCATTCTTACACATGAACTCTAAATAATATATATAATTATCACCTTCCTGGATAATGTAATGTCCCC
>NW_022954199.1:0-1775 GCF_012274545.1 Fukomys damarensis | reverse complement strand
CTAGCCGTCTTTCAGACACTAAAGCTGCTGGGGAAGTAAAAGCCTTAGATGACTTCTATAAAATGTTACAGCATGAACCTGACCGGGCTTTCTATGGACTCAAGCAGGTGGAGAAGGCCAATGAAGCCATGGCAGTTGACACGTTGCTCATCAGTGATGAGCTCTTCAGGCACCAGGATGTAGCCACACGGAGTCGGTATGTGAGGCTGGTGGACAGTGTGAAAGAGAACGCAGGCACAGTTAGGGTATTCTCTAGTCTTCATGTATCTGGGGAGCAGCTTAGCCAGTTGACTGGAATAGCTGCTATTCTCCGCTTCCCTGTCCCTGAACTTTCTGATCAAGAGGATGATTCCAGTTCTGAAGAGGATTAGTGATTGAAACTTTGAGACAACTTGTGTCTGACTTCTTCACTGTGACATTTTCTTGCCGTACAGCAGCTTCAAAGTGGTATTTTTTGATTCATACTGGCATTTTCCATGTATTGGGTAACACTTGGTATTTCATGGTTTGCAGAACATGTATTCAAACTAAACAATAAAAGGAAATAATCCCATGTACCATTATCTTTGCTACTTAGAATAAATTTTATTTATAGTATTTGAAAATTTTTATGTATCTAATAAAAATACTTAGGCTTGGGTTAGGTCATAAAATCCCATATTGTGTACATTGAGGTTTTCCTAAGAAAAAGTTTATTTTCCCATTATAAGATTTACATTATTTATACTTAGTGTTCTTGCATTTCATGTAATTATCCCTTTTTTCCTCACCTCCCTCACACACTCCCTATTTTTTTTAGATTTTAATTTTTTTTTGGTACGGGGTCCTTGTGCTTGCAAAGCGGGAGGCAGAACCACTGAGCTAAATCCCCGGCCCTGTATTGACTATTTTAAATGATAGTCAATTAGTAAACTTAAAGATAAGTTTAAACTAATATTTTTCTTAAAAGAGTTGTTAAACCAGACATATTAAAAATATACTTAGTCCATTTTTATTGCTCAAATTAACCATATTTGCTTTAGAGAAACAATTATTTTGAGATCATAAAGCTTTGTTTTACTAGAGATTCTGAAGATAATCTCTTTGAGGCCTCTCTTTAAAATGAGGCTAAGGTATGTAATTTGCTTTTTATGTGGCCAATTATTACCATAGCTATAAGTAGTCTCCAGTTTGGATTTCCAATTTGAACTGAAACATTGCCATACTATTTTTTAAAATGTATTTATTTTGGCTTCTTCAAGTAATATTTAATGCTGTTTTATATTTTCATGTAGCATTAATCTGCTTTTTTGTTCTTACTGAACTATTTTAGGTGCAAAAAAGCATATTCAGAAAATGTTCTGCAAATACCTCAGAATTTAAAATACTTCTTATTAAGTTGTTTGTTTTGGTTTTTTTGTGTATTTCAGGTGGATCTTAAACTCACTATGTAGCCCAGGTTAGCCTCAGACTCGCAGTGATCTTCCTGCCTCAGCCTCACCCGTTACTGTGATTATAGACATGCACCATCACGCCAAGCTTAGTAAATATTTTTGTTGTTCATTTCTAAGAGTTATGATGATATCTTTTGGGATGGAATTGCATCTTGACCTTTTACAAATCTCAGTTTATCAAAACAATTAGAAGAGGTCTTAGAGTGACATTAATTTGTAACTCCTGAATCATTGATTCCTAGCTCAACTGCGGATACTAAGTAAACTCTTACTTGTATTTTCTGTGTAGCCCTTCATGGTTTGGCAGGTTTGGAATTATTTTTGATAAACTTTCCAAGTAGT
>NW_022954198.1:0-1029 GCF_012274545.1 Fukomys damarensis | reverse complement strand
TAAGGTACAATTTAAAGTTTAAAAATTCATTAGGAAAGACAGATTGTCATTAATACCCCTCAAATTACTCCATGTTTCTTTAAGTAGAATCATCCAATTTTGAAGCTCTTTTGAAATTTTAAAATGTTTTGGTTTTGTTAGTTCAGGTTTGTAGTACAAAGTGCTTGCATTTATTGTGTGGAGTTCGTACATGTTTATAACACATCTTACCTGGCAGGGGAGATTCCATGATCGTATTGTAATTTTTATATGCCCCATCCACACCAATCCCTCCCTTGTCTATCTCTTAGTCACCTTCCCATTTGCAAAAGTTCTATCACCATGCTTCCTTATATCTGTGTTTTATTTCTCCCTTTAATGTATTTATGCTATTTTTTTCCTTGTATAAGAGAAAGCATATGATATTGGAGCTTGTGATACTGAATAATTTCACTTAACATTATGGTCTCAAGATTCCCCACAAGAAAGTAAATACTAAAAAATTATGTTGAGGCTGTGAAGGAAAAAGGAACCCTTCTACGCTGTGGATGAGAATGTAAACTAGCACAACCACTATGGAGATTCCTCAAAATAAAAACAAAATTACAATAGAAATTCCATTCAAGTCAGCTGTTTTGCTTCTAGGTGCCTTCCCCAAAATGTTAAAGACATGTTACAGTGACAAATGCTTATCCATATTTACAGCAGTGTAATTGATGACAGCTAAATCTAGGAAGTGACCTATAGGTCCAAAAGTGGATGAATGGATAAATAAAATATGGTGTTTTCCCAGTGTTCTTGTCACTTCCTGAAGCAATTCTAGAAACTAACTTTTATGAACATTTTTATAAGGTGTGATAAAAATACAGTGAATATTGCTGTCATGTGCCATCCAACAGAAAGGCAGTGTTGTGAAAAAGATTGCAGTTTAAGGCCAAGGATTTATCTCAGTGGTTCCGCCACCTGCCTTGCAAGCTTAAGGTCCTCAGTTTGATACCTGGTAGCAATCTGTGTGTATATATACATATATATGTGTGTGTGTGTGTGTGT
>NW_022954197.1:0-508 GCF_012274545.1 Fukomys damarensis | reverse complement strand
TCTGATTTTTTTTTTATGGCCCTGGGGATTGAACCCAGGGGAGCACTGAGCTAGAACTCCAGACCTTTTAATTTTATTTTGAGACAAGTTCTTACCAAATCATCCAGTCTGGCCTCAAACTTGGGATCCTCCTGACTCACTGCCTCTTGAGAGGCTGGAAGTACAGGTATGAAACACCAGCCAGTTTCTACTTCTCAAAGATCTTTCCTCTCAAAATGAGTGTTCTTTTCACTTGTAAATGCCGGTGAAGGTATCCTTTACTGTAGAGTACCACCTGTCTGGCCTGATCTCTACCTGAAGGAGTGAAATTCAAAGGTGACCCTGTCCCATTGTTTATTCCCTTTAATTCTGAGATGCTAAATTTGGCAGCTCCACATAAATCATTGCGATCCAATTTAGGTAAAACCAGGCCTGCTGAACTAGTTCTGAGTTGTAGATACCAACCCACTGGAAATTCCAGTACCATCACTTCGGATCTTCCCACTGCTCAATCACCCGGAAAGCAAAC
>NW_022954196.1:0-1255 GCF_012274545.1 Fukomys damarensis | reverse complement strand
TTATATGTATATGTATGTATGTATGTATATCCTTCCTACTCCCTTCATTGCTGTCTGCTTCCTGCCTGCCCTGCCTTGAACTGTTTCTCCTCTGCCATGGCTCCCTGCCTTGGAACCAGCCAACTACAGACTGAAATCTCTACAAACTGTGAGCTAAAATCAACCTCTCTGCCTTTAACTTGCAGGTGTTGGCTGTTTTTTCTTAGCAACAAGACAGTAACTAAGACATAGGGGAACAGTACTGTGCATCTTGAGCACTGTAAGGTGCTCTGAAGATTCTGATGCAGGAGATCTCTGATCCCAAAAGGAGAACTGCTTTTCCGGAGGTGACTCAGAAAGTAAACCTGGACAGTCTAGTCGCACAGAGTCCTAGTAGATGTTCAAAAAGGAAAAAGACACTAGCAAGGCTCCATTTCCTGCTGATTTTGCCATGAGTTGCTTTGAAAACCCATTGTAAATGGAAACCATGGCAAAAAACAGAAGGAGAAAAGAAACCCAGGAAATCAAGGTGGGAATGTAAAACCCTGTCCAGATCAGAAAACTTTACAGTTGTATTCAATCATTTTTTTTTCCTTAGTGATATTTATCTTTTTTAAAATTATGAATAAGCATCATCATCATCATCATCATCATCACACTCATAGAGAAAGTTTATAAAGAAGCCACTATAGTCCAGGTACCAGATTCCACAGTGTCTTTCACTTGCACAATTCTATGAGTTATATATTATTATTACAATTGTCACAGCAAAGAAATTGAAACTCAGGGATACTGAGTAACACTCTCTGAAAGTCATAAAGTAAATAGATGGTGAGGCAATTCTACCCAAGCCAAAGCCTGAAAATGTCAGAGACCGTAGTCTAGCATAGAAGAACAAAGACTGAACCCAGTGTCGATATGCTAAAGGATAGGGTACAAGTAAAGCAACATAAACTGTAGAGTACAAAGTCCTGTGACCAGAATCAGGGCCGAATAGGCATTAGCTGTGGCCTCTTCAGAAGTGGACATTGCATACTAAGCAATGTTCTTTGCAGGAATCAGTACACCATGGGCATTCAAGCAAGATAAATTAACTGTTCAAGTAAGCTCGCTCCCTGAGGTATGTATCTGTAGTCACAAGAAAAAAGTTAACTTTTTCAGGTACCAGTAACTTGCTGGACAGGTAATATTTTTGATAATGCTACATAAAGCTTTAGGTTTCCCGAACAGTAGAGAGAATTTTCTAGGTCAGATTAAACTAAAGAGTTACTTTTTC
>NW_022954195.1:0-225 GCF_012274545.1 Fukomys damarensis | reverse complement strand
CTAAGTGAAATAAATAAGTCACTCATGTATAAATACTGAATAGTTTCTCTGGTGTGAAAAACTATAATGGTAAATAAGATCCTAATGATATTATTGACAATGTGAAATAGGAAGAAAAGGGCTAAAGGTGTAGTGGAAGTGGGAGGGGTAGGGGGAAAGGTGATAAGGGAAAAGAAAAAAATGAGAAAATGAAAAAATGGAAATAAAGTGTTTGTAAATAGGGAA
>NW_022954194.1:1017-1881 GCF_012274545.1 Fukomys damarensis | reverse complement strand
GAAAGACAGAGTATCCACTCACGCACTTGCTGATTTCTGGCATGTGGTCATGAATATGGTTGAGGCTCTCCACCCAGTGCCACCAGGACTGAGGGACTATTTCCTCAATGTCCTCAGAACCTCCTCTCACTTGTTTCTTTAAACAGGAGCCAGGAGACTGTCCTGAATGGATGGGCATGACAACCAGGTCCTAGCCTCTTGCTGCTGTCTCCACAGTTTCCTCAATCCACTCCTCCCTGGCAACCGTGACAGCAGTTCCGGACTGCTAACTCATCAGCATTATGACAGCTGAGCTTTGTCATGGCCCTAGCACTAACTGTGCACTCTGACACTCTGCCAGCCTCTGTGGACACTGAATTGATATCTGGGCCTTCCAACTCTGCCTCACTGACTCTGACCCTACTTCTCCCAGTATATATCCTCAATATCTAGTTCCTCACTCAAAATTCCGGACATCCCCATCTCATAGGGACATTGAGGGAACACGACACATTGAACAGAACAATGGCCTTAGCTCAATAGGTGGAATAAACAGAAGTAGCATAGACTGCCTGGCTTGCCCTGACAAATGTCCCTGAATTGGATATACTCGTAAGGGAAATAAATAAATCACACATGTGCAAATACAGAATAGTTTCTCTGGTGTGTGTAAACTATACTACTCCATAAAATCTTAATGAGATAATTTAGAATGTGAAATAGTTAGAAAAAGTTTTCAGGTGTATGGAGATTGGGAAGTTTAGGGCAGAGAACAGGAGGGGAAGGAAAGAAAACAGGAGAAAATGAGAAAATGGAAATACAATGTTCGGAAATGGCGAGGGGAGTAGGGAGTGAAGGGAGGGAAGGGCAATGGTAAAAAGGAGG
>NW_022954194.1:0-582 GCF_012274545.1 Fukomys damarensis | reverse complement strand
GGAGATTTCACTACATGTCCCAGCCCAGAGGAGCACACTGGGGGCATATGGGGGAATATCAAACACAATTAGATCCTACACAGAGTTCAACAATTTCGTTTCTTAAGTGCCATTTTCCACAGCGCTTTCAAAACGTGTTGAAGCATGATGACGTACATGATTTGCAATTTGGCTAAGCCCAAATTACATTTCAACAGTGCTATCTGATGGCCATCATCCTCTGTCGAATTAACGGACACACCGGAAATGGGAGACATGCATGGTGAAGTATAGAACTGTGCAAAGCCAGGTAAAGAAGTGGAAAGAAAATGAGGACTGGGAATGTGAAGTGGAGGCAGCCAGGGCAATAGGAACTTGTGGATGTGAGGAAGGAAGGAGAGTTCGGTGATCACCTGATCTTGCATTGGCTCATTGAGCACAAGGGAATGCACAGTGGGCTTGCAGCGGTTAACACAATGCTGCCACATAGCAAACAGACTGGGAATTTGGAAGAGAGATACAAAGAATGGAGGGAACTAGCAGTGTGAGCTTGGTGAGCAGGCAAATAGTAGGAAAGGAGGAAGGAGCATCTCTGAGAGGCAG
>NW_022954193.1:0-374 GCF_012274545.1 Fukomys damarensis | reverse complement strand
TATAGGTCTAGTTTTAATCTCTGCCAAGTTGAAACCCCGTTATTCCAGCACCATTTATTAAAGAGGCTATCTTTCCTCCATTGAGGGTCTTTGGAAAGAGGAGGTGACTAAGTGTGTCAGTTGCTTCTGCATCTTGTGATCTGTTCCACTTGTCCTCAAGTCTGTTTCTTTACTAGTGCCATGCAGTTTTGATCACAGTAGCTTTGTAGTATAGTTTCAAGTTGGAGATTGTTATACCCCCTACCTTGTCTTTATTGCCTAGAATTGCTTTTGCTATTGTAGGTCTCCTCTTATTCAAAATGAATTTTTGCATTGTTTTCTCAAGGTCTGTGAAGTATGCTGCTGGTATTTCAATTGGGATTGCATTGAATCTA
>NW_022954192.1:0-232 GCF_012274545.1 Fukomys damarensis | reverse complement strand
GTTCTATGCAGAGGGGGGCTCTGCTTCCCCAATCCCCCAAGTCCCAGGCAAGAGCAGAGACGCGGCCTTAGCCACACGGGTGGACGGAGCTCACCACAGCTAACGCAGCTGCCCGCACCTTCCCGGGAGGACGGTCTCAGGGGCCGCGCTGTGCCTTGTGGGGGACAGCGTGTCCCAGTGCCATGAGGCCTGTCTGCCTGCTGGAGGGGTGTAGGGGCCGCGCGGACAGCAC
>NW_022954191.1:0-207 GCF_012274545.1 Fukomys damarensis | reverse complement strand
TGTTGTATGGTGACTAAGAGAACCAGCAACAATCCAGAGCTGTTTCTCAAGTGGAGAGTGAATGATGATCAAAATGTTCTGTTGCTCAAAAAATACTGTTGAAGATATACTTTCATCTGTACAATATTTTAGAAGCTCACCTGATCAGATTTTCATTCAGTTTTTAGCTTTATTAACATAACATGGTCATCAGAAAAGCTCTGGGTC
>NW_022954190.1:0-862 GCF_012274545.1 Fukomys damarensis | reverse complement strand
TGATGGGACATTCTGGATTGGCAGAGAGATGGTCACAAACAGTTGCAGAGCTAGATTGGCAGTTCTGCAAAGAGTAGTACCCAGGCAGAGTCCACAAGCATGAGCCAGAAGACAGAGCGCAAGAGCAGCTGGAAGCTTCATCTTTTATGTGGTGGGGAGTTGGATACAAGCAATGTGTGCTCATCTTATAATGGTGTACAAGTAACATGTGCTATTTTTCCTACCACCTGGATAAACTTCCCTATTTCCTCCTTCAGCTCTTCTGTTAGTGTTCCAGTTATGTGGCCAGATTTTGGCTCTATATGGCTTACCTGTGCTCTCTGTTCCCTTTCCTGCTGAATACCCCACTGAGCATCTTCTGAGTTCCTCCCCATTTCCTTAGTGCACCCTCCCTCCAGCCATCACTACACTGAGGTGCATCCTGATGGAGCCAAGTCCCTGATCCTGCATCTTCTATTCCATGTCAGGGCAGTGTCAACTGCAGGCCTCACCTGGCAGTGCGGGAAGGTGGTGCTCAGGGGCATCCCTGGTGATTGGGGTGTAGCAGTGCTGGAGAGCAGTCCTTACAGGAACAGTGTGAATTAGGAGGCCGGAGGATTGATCCCAGCTGTCCAGTGAGACCTGATCAAAATCACAAGCCTGAGTTGCATTTGTCTTTGGCTTCTCCCTCAGTTTGATTTTACTTCTGAGCATCATTTTCCCCTGGAAATGTCCTCCTCTATACCCTTGCTACCTCAATGCCATCTTTCCTGCCAGGAACCCACGCTAAGTCCATGGTTGTCATTTGGACCTGGTGATGCCTGACATTTATACAAGTCTGCAGGGGTCAAGTTAACTGAAGTGGTGAGGGCTGCATGGAGCT
>NW_022954189.1:0-209 GCF_012274545.1 Fukomys damarensis | reverse complement strand
AGAGAGTTTATTAAGAAGAAAAATGGTTTGGAGGAAGAGTGCAGAGCCGAAATGATGTAGCTAGGATATAACAGCCTTCCATGTACTTGCAGCCACAGAATTTCCCCCTCTGGAACAGAGAAAGTGACTATGGGAGCTGCAGTAAGAAAGAAGAGAGGAAGATGAAGAAAGCTGAAAGATGCACTTACTGAACACTTGCGCCTGCAGTC
>NW_022954188.1:0-272 GCF_012274545.1 Fukomys damarensis | reverse complement strand
GGAGGAAAGAGGGAAGAGCAGCAGCAGAGACAACTGGAGAAGCAATCAAAATCCAAATCAGTCGCAGCTGGATGAAAACTGTAGAGGTGGCGGCTTTTACTTTGAGAGAGACTTTGAGAGAAACAGGAAATTGGAGCCTGACGCGGTTTGACTTACACCAAAACAAAATCATCTTGAGTGATTTGTACAGCAAAGCAAGGAGAACAGTGCAATAATGCAAGGATGAGATGATGGAGGCCTGAACGGAGAAAAGATTTTCCAGGAGGTACCAA
>NW_022954187.1:0-231 GCF_012274545.1 Fukomys damarensis | reverse complement strand
AGCTTGTACCTCGTGTACTGTTGGTGGGAATGCAGAATGGTAAAGTTGCTGTGGAAAATAGTACGGCAGTTCCCCCAACAATTAAAACTGGAATTTCCGTATGATCCAGTGATTCCACTATGCTCATAGCAGAACTATGTCCACCATAGTTGAAATGAGGAAGCAGCACAAGAGTCCATTAACAGCTGAATGAATAAGCAAACGGTGATGTGTGTGTGTATACACAGGTGT
>NW_022954186.1:0-405 GCF_012274545.1 Fukomys damarensis | reverse complement strand
CTGGGGACAGGGATGATTCAAATTTCTGTATTCAGATGTAGAGCATATGCATAGAGTGCCAACTATTTGATATCTTCTAATATTTTACATTGTTTGAACAGAATTATGGCATATCAAAAAGATTCAGACTTTGAAACATGTATTTGTATTTTGCACTTAAGCCTACCAGCATCATAGTAGTCTCACCTTGGCCAAGGGAAATAACAAACCAGTCGGGCAGCCCGAGAACCCTCCCTATATATCGAGTGCATCATATTGAGCACAGTCTCTCTCCCTGAAGAACTGTGTAAACAATAAATACTTTATTTTTGCTTTCATCATTTTTTCTCAGTACAGAACAATTTGGGAAATTCTGGACATTCACTCCTGTGGAACATGTATCTTGGTAAGGATCAGAAAAAGTTA
>NW_022954185.1:0-214 GCF_012274545.1 Fukomys damarensis | reverse complement strand
AAAAAAAAAAAAAAAAAAAAAAAAAAAAAAAAAAAAAAAAAAGAAAAGAATTATATTCAGAAAACAGCAAAGTTCTGCTGCTGTTGTGGTACCTGAAACCATTTTTTTTATCAGCATCTTAATCATCATCTGGAAAGAAAGCATTCTAGATTAATATCATTAAATGTAGCTCTGATAAAGCACAGTCCCTACTACATATCATAAAGCAGGTATA
>NW_022954184.1:0-636 GCF_012274545.1 Fukomys damarensis | reverse complement strand
TCCATGGGTTTATTTTTCTTTTGAGTGACTGCAGTGAGAGCTGTTTCCCTGGAGTGAGGGGAGGGAGGGTAAAATGCAGAAGCCTGAGGGTGCATGGTTGATGATGTGGAAAGTGTGAGTGCAAATAATGAGCAAGAAATTTGTTTTTGTTTTTTCTCATGGAGTTTATTGGTACTTTTTAGGTATACAGTACAATTACATTCGTCATTGGACTCTTGTACCTTTACATGACAGGTCTTGGTTCTCATTTTTTCCCCTTGCCCCTGCCCTCCCTTCTCTGAAAAGAAAGGTTTTAAAATAGAGTGGTTTTCCCCCATTTATTCTCTGCTTATTCTAGAAAAGTGACATGTATGTGAAAGAGCTCAGGTGAGTTTGAGCTAGAGAATTAGTGAGATACAAGATTGTATATTTTTCTTCATAGATGACTACCACAGTGTAAGTCTTGGGAAGAGATGAATATATTATAAGGGGAAAGTAGCAGCAGGAGGACAGGGAAGATGAAGAGACAAGTTGCAATGTTTAACTCTGAAACTGAAGTTTGCTAGAAAATAAGAACAAGATAACACTAGCAAACTTGAGGCAAAAGATGTAGAAAATGAAGAACTCAATGCTGTTATAAAAAATTCATCAGCTATA
>NW_022954183.1:0-201 GCF_012274545.1 Fukomys damarensis | reverse complement strand
CTTTCAATGGAGTGTTTAATCTCCTGGATATCCGTTTGAATCTGTTTTATGGATTCCATTTCTCTCCTATGTTGGGTGTTTATTGTTTTCATTTCTTTCTTATGCTGGGATTTCATGGCTTCTATTGTGGTCCTGAGTTCATCTATTTCTTTGTCAGTTTCTGCTCTAGAGTCTCAAATCATGACTTTCATTTTGCTCACA
>NW_022954182.1:0-235 GCF_012274545.1 Fukomys damarensis | reverse complement strand
TCATATTTTTGGAGTAAGTTTGAATTATGCACATGCACAACTTAAATATTTTTGTTTACTCACCAAATTTAGGATACAGTCTTGAACAAAAAAAGAATCCCTTCAGTGTAACTCTCCCATGCCACCAATTACCTACATATATATGTACATAAAGTAAGAGATTTTTTTCATTTGAACAAATTCTGAATTTTTTAAACTAATACTAAAAATCTATACTCTGGAATTGAGGGAAAGT
>NW_022954181.1:0-1033 GCF_012274545.1 Fukomys damarensis | reverse complement strand
TTAACTCTCTGTTGCAAAGCAGTGCAAACATGTTCTCCTACTCCAGGTTGAGCACCCCAATCCGAAAATCTGAAATCCAAATGTTTCGAAATCTGAAACTTTTCAAGTTGCTGGCATGGTTGCCACAAGTGACACTTCGTGGCAGTTTGAGGTACATAGACTGTATTTCTTGCACACAATTATTAAAAATATTCTATAACATTATCTTCAGGCATATATATGGTGTATATGAAAGAAATGAGTTTTGCATTTATACTTGGGTCCTGTTTCCAAGATAGCTTGTTATATACATCCAAATATTACAGTATCTGAAAAACTTTGAAATTGGAAATGCTCCTAGCCATAAGCATTCTGAAAAAGTAATACTCAGCTTGTGTGTTGCCTTTCTACTTGGCAGTCTCTCTGGATGTGGACATTTTACATTTTTACAAAGTGAAACATACTCGCTCTCTTCATGGGATTTACTTTAATGTCTTGTTTAAGAAGCCTTTTTCTACCCCAAGAATTTGACAAGATTATTTGTATTTTTCCCTAGTACTGGCAGTGCCTCTTCTTTGTACACGTGGATCTTTAATCCATCCTGAATTTCCTTTCTTGTGAGGTGAGGTGTGAGTCTGTATTAATGTCTTCAGGCTGCCGTGACAAGGGCCCACAGCAGGCTGGTTTACAACAGCACAAATTTACCTTCTCGAAGTCCAGAGTGAAATCAAGGCATGGGCAATGCTATGCTCCCTCTGAAGGCTTAAGGGGACCGTCCACTCCCCAGCACCTCCCTGTGGCTGCCTCTCTCTCGCCTCTGCTTTTCCACTGCTGCGTCCTCTTCTGTCTGGTATAAGGACCCTTTGGATATAGGGCCCCTCCAGATGCCCTCATCTCAGGATCCCTAAGGTAGTTACATCTGCCAAGATGCTTCCCACGTCTTCAGGGGCTTAGGGTGTGGCCATTATCTCTGGGGAGTCGCCATGCTCTGCAGCACAGGGTCTGATGTCCCCCATTTTCCAAGGCACTTGCCTGTTTCTCTTTACCATGGGCC
>NW_022954180.1:0-872 GCF_012274545.1 Fukomys damarensis | reverse complement strand
TATTATTCTTCTTTGCATCATCTAGGAGCTATTGGATTGATTTCTCAAGTTCCCTTACTATTTTTAAGAGATCCTTCTTTTCATGGTGACTGGCTGCCATCATGTGTTCTGTTCTGATAATCTGTCTTCAGATTGGTTCAGTCTGTTATGTATACTTTCAAAAGAGTTTTTAATCCCCTGGGTATCTGATTTTGCTTCATGGATTCCATTTCTTTCCTATATTGGGCATTAATGATTTTCATTTCTTTCCTATGCTGGGCATTCATGTCTTCCAACATGGTTCTGAACTCATGTATTTTTTCATCTGTTTCTCTTCTAGAGTCTCAAATCATGTCTTTCATTCTCCTCACCATCTCTGTAGTTATCTGGGAAATTGTTTCTGTTTTGCATTTTTCTAGAGCCCCATTCATCTGTTTTGTTACTTCCTGTGCTATCAGTTCAACTGCTTCAGTTGGTTGATTATCAGACTTTTCTACCTCATTTCCTGATGAATTTGACTTTGATGATCTGGCAGCCTGTGTTTGTGCTTTGCTTGCTTGAATGTCTTCTCATTTCTATTTTTGTTGTTTGTACTGTCCTTGATTTAATTCCTTGATTAATACTTTGATCTTCCTGTTATAGTTTGTCTTTAGGTTTTGAGTCTCTAATGACACTGAGGCAATTTCTTTTTCATTATATCACAAAGGACAACTGATTAGATCAATCACACCTTAGCCCAAGTGTTATAATTTGCAGCACAGTAGCATCAAGCACAGCTTAGAAAATGACAGTGTGTTGTAGTTTTCAATCTATCACCTTTTAATGTGTGAATTAAATAAAAATCCATGCTCATGCTCAGGAAAATGGCCTTTTTGACCCCCTGTATCTCTGTT
>NW_022954179.1:439-788 GCF_012274545.1 Fukomys damarensis | reverse complement strand
ATAAGAAGTGGACTTCACTGGTAAATTCACAGAGTTGCAGCACCTTTCTCTGTGGAGTGCTTCCATTCAGGAGAGTGACCGCTTTCACTTTAAACGGCTAAGCGGTGAGAGAACCTGTTTCCCGCGGAAAACTGCACTTTAAACCGCAGAAGCCCTCAGCAAAGTGAGTTTGTGTTCTAACGTCAAACTGAACCTATCCCCAAGTATACAGACTTCTAGAGGCTTGTGTTCACTCGGAGCTGCTAGGCACTCTCTTAGGCCTGAAGGGCTTCTCTGGTAAAAGTGCCTCACAACAGTGTTTCAATCTCTGCCAGGCAGAGACCTACAAACAATAAGGAATACAGTTGTA
>NW_022954179.1:0-238 GCF_012274545.1 Fukomys damarensis | reverse complement strand
AGTATGCAGTATGCAGAGTTCTGGAGGCTTGTGTGCACTCAGAGCTGCTAGGCACTCTCTTATGCCTGAAGGGCTTCTCTGCTAAAAGTGCCTCACAACAGTGTTTCAATCTCTGCCAGGCAGAGACGTAGAAGCAAAACAGAACACAGTTGTACTTCACATAAGAGGTGGACTCTACTGGTAAACTCACAGAGTTGCAGCAGCTTTCTCTGTGGAGTGCTTCACATTCATCAAACTG
>NW_022954178.1:0-252 GCF_012274545.1 Fukomys damarensis | reverse complement strand
GGCCGGCCTCACTCTTCTCCTACATTCTACTTGTGCTAAGGTGATTTTGCCACTGAAGGTCATGCACAGGCTTGAAAGTTCGCCATCCCCAGAGGGAATGGAACTGTAGGAGACCAAAGGGATGGAGCGCCCCGATGCCTTTGTAAAAATCTACACATATATAGAACATACACAAGAAAGAAACCGTGTTTGGTTTTCATCTTATTCTGTAACCCATCTTACTGGAAAGAGGGCTTTGTGGGTCTTGCACAC
>NW_022954177.1:0-204 GCF_012274545.1 Fukomys damarensis | reverse complement strand
TGTCTGCATGTGCTCAAGGCTGTTTCAGCATCCTCTGCTCTGTTCCATTGATCTACATGTACGTTTTGTGCCAGTAGCATGCTGTTTTTAATCACTATCAATTTGTGATACAGCTTGGGCTCTGGGATTATGTTGGTGGCACTCTTCTGGTTCCACATAAATTTTGGAATGTTTTTTCTAGTTCTGTGAAGAATGCTGTTGCTA
>NW_022954176.1:0-1139 GCF_012274545.1 Fukomys damarensis | reverse complement strand
TTGTGGAGCACAACTGTATTCCTTTTTGTTTGTAGGTCTCTGGCTGGCAGAGATTGAAACACTATTGTGAGGCACTTTTAGCAGAGAAGCCCTTCAGGTGTAAGAGAGGGCCTAGCAGCTCTGAGTACTCCCAAGCATCCAGAACTCTGTGTACTTGGAGATAGGATCAGTTTGACGTTGGAACACAAACGCACTTTGCAGAGGGCTTCTGTGGTTTAAAGTGCAGTTTTCCCCGGAAACAGCAACTCTCGCCGCTTAGCCGTTTAAAGCGAAAGCGGTCAGTTTCATGAATCTGAACCACTCCACAGAGAAAGGTCCTGGAACACTTTGAGTTTGCCAGTGAATCCACCTCTTATGTGAAGTACAAATGTATTCCTTTTTGTTTGTAGGTCTATGCCTGGCAGAGATTGAAACACTGTTCTGGGGCACTTTTACCAGGGAAGCCCTTCAGGCCTAAGAGAGTGCTTAGCAGCTCTCAGTGCACACAAGCCTCCAGAAGTCTGTATACTTGTGGATACGTACAGTTTGACGTTAGAACACAAACACACTTTGCAGAGGGCTTCTGCGGTTTAAAGTGCAGTTTTGCCGGGAAACACCTTCTCTGGTAGCTTAGCCGTTTCAAGCGAAAGTTGCCAGTTTCATGAATGTGAAGTACTCCACAGAGAAAGGTGCTGCAACTCTGTGAGTTTACCAGTGAAGCCCACCTCTTATGTGGAGTACAACTGTATTCCTTTTTGCTTATAGGTCTCTGCAAGGCAGAGATTGAAACACTATTGTGAGGCACTTTTAGCAGAGAAGCCCTTTAGGCCTAAGAGAGTGCCTAGCAGGTTTGAGTGCACACAAGCCTCCAGAACTCTGTATACTTGCTTAGAGATTCAGTTTGACTTTACAGCAGAAACTAACTTAGCATTGGGCTTCTGCGGTTTGAAGTGAAGTTTTCCCCGGGAAAAAGGTTCTCTCGCCGCTTAGCCGTTTAAAGCGAAAGGGGTCAGTTTCATGAATGTGAAGTGCTCCACAGAGAAAGGTGCTGCAACTCTGTGAGTTTACCAGTGAAGTCCACCTATTTTGTGGAGCAAAACTGTGTTCCTTTTTGTTTGTAGGTCTCTGCCTGGCAGACATTGAAACACTGTTGTGAGGCA
>NW_022954175.1:0-220 GCF_012274545.1 Fukomys damarensis | reverse complement strand
TTTAAAACTAAAAATGATGTAAGAAAGACATTAAACATGTTATTTTTACACTTGAAAATTAGTAAAAAAAATAACTGACTTTTGAAGGACTGGGAGGAAAGAAAGAATATATGAAGAAATGAAACTGTGCCTATAGGGAATGATACTCTCCTCTAGCTTACAGAAAGCAGGGAGAAAAATTAATCTCAGTTTAACAACCCCAAGATGGAATTATGTTTAG
>NW_022954174.1:0-279 GCF_012274545.1 Fukomys damarensis | reverse complement strand
GCCCAGTTCACCGCCCTCACCTAACACTCAGCCACGCTTGTTCCGTGCAAAACAAACAGCTCCGACACCCTCGGTCGTTTCTCTCTCAAAGTATCATTTCAACTGCCTTTCTAGTACAACTACTGCAAAAGCGACAGCCATCCAAACCCACCTGGGACAGATGCTGCTAGACTACAATCACCAAGGCCGGAGCGAAAGCGCATGCGCATGCGCATGTTCCAGGACACGCCCGCGTGACTGGAAGAGGCTGGATTTGGTGTGCAGTGTTCGGTATTCGAT
>NW_022954173.1:0-241 GCF_012274545.1 Fukomys damarensis | reverse complement strand
GAAGGATCACAGCATTGAAAAGAAAGCAGAAAATGTGAATGAAACAATATGACCCAAATATGGTGGCTACCTCTCTGTGCGGTCTTCTGACTGTGAGGACTGACTAAGCCTTGTGGATAGCAAGACAAGTCTGTGGAGAATTTCCCTGAGGCCTTTTCAGTCTTAATCTGGCATGCCGTGGTCTTAGAAGATGTAGGTATAATCCTCCAAAATATGATGAAGATTGATGACAATTCATAAT
>NW_022954172.1:0-323 GCF_012274545.1 Fukomys damarensis | reverse complement strand
TGGAATAGACGGGGTCCCTGGGAGAAGCCAGAGAGGCTGAGGCTTCCCAGGCTAATGAGAGCCGCACAGCAACGCAGGCCCTGCTCCTCCGGTCTCAGCACTGCCTTCTGGGGGTTGCCTGAGACAGCAGAGGGTGACAGACCAGGGAGGAGGCTCTGGGTCAGGGCCTGGCCACTGAGGAGTGGGGTCCCAGGGCCTGGAGTTGCCTGGCGAAGAGGGAGGACATGAGCCCTGGCTGGGCCCAAAGCCTCCAGGACAGTAGCTGCAGGGCCGAGGGAGCTGGGAGCAGCCTGGTCATGTGGCTCCTGCTCCTCATGTGACCT
>NW_022954171.1:0-495 GCF_012274545.1 Fukomys damarensis | reverse complement strand
TTTTCCATTTGTATTGGTCTAAGAAGTAATTTGGGGGCTAACTGTGAATCTAGTCCATGAGTTTGGTTTCTGCTGGTTTTCTTTAGCCAGTGAAATGGGAACCTTACGTTTCAAACAGATTCAATTTTCCACTTCACTAGGCCCACAAAAGGCAGCGTATGGCTATGCTATCTGCTTAGACTGCAGGGTTAAAGTTTAGCCTTCTTATTTTCAAACTGCCTTCTTGCAAAGGGATTTAGAGCAGCAAATGCAACAAGCAGCTATTTTGTTAGAAATGCTGCCTTTGCTGGCAACATTTCATTAAAAAATTAAAAATAAGAACAAAAGGCATGTTTGGGGATGAACTTACACAGAAAACTTTATTCACCTCTTAACAAAACATTTTTATCTGAGGCCTTGGGTAGCAAAACAATTCTGTAGTACACTGTAGTGCTCTCTGAATATGCTTGGATGTAAACTTATTCTCCATTGGGTATTCCTGTGGGTAATAAGATC
>NW_022954170.1:0-218 GCF_012274545.1 Fukomys damarensis | reverse complement strand
AAAGGGTGGTGATTGATCCTATTGTGTTCCTGATGGTATTGACTGGGATAAAGGATAGGGATTGATTTGATGAATTGTTTTCTCAGTTATGAAAATGAGAATGTCTATAAGTCATTAGAGAATCAAAGGCTAGGATGCAAGGATATCAGGAAGATTTAATGACCCAGAGATTGAATCAAGGGCAACCCAACCGCAAAAATAAAGATGAGAAAACACTT
>NW_022954169.1:0-226 GCF_012274545.1 Fukomys damarensis | reverse complement strand
TTTCTGCATGAACTAAGAGGCCGGATTGCAGGAAGGGCCACACACCCCACTGAGAGATATCCTTTGAAAAGACAAAACTCACCTGGAGAGCAACGGAAATACAGAGTGGAGACACTGTAGGTCTTGCTGACACTGGGCACTGAAGTGTACTCAGTGAAGTACGCACAGCTCGCCTTCGTCAGCCATTTCTTTCTTGCTCTCTCCTGTCCTTTCTTTCTTCTCACTT
>NW_022954168.1:0-613 GCF_012274545.1 Fukomys damarensis | reverse complement strand
AAAAAAAAAGCAATTAAGATAGGAAAGGAAGAAGTTAAACTGTCATTATTTGCTCACGATATGATACTTTACATAGAACACCCAAAGAACTCCACCAAAAGACTTCTAGACTTAATTCACAGATTCAGTAGATTAGCTGGATAGAAAGTAAACACTCAAAGAAAATCAATAGCCTTCTTCTACACAAATAATGGACTCAATAAGACTGAAATTAGGGAAACAATGCTTTCACAAAAGCATTCCAATAAATGGAATATCTAGGAATCACTATAATGAAGTAAACAAAAGATCTCTACATTAAGAAATACAACAATGAAAAAAGAGATTGAAGAGGATATAAGAAAATGGAAAGATGTCCTTGTTCCTGCATAGGAAGAATCAGTATAGTGAAAATGGCAAGACTTCCAAAATTGCTATACAGATTCAACATAATCTCTATGGAAATTCCAACAGCATATTTCATAGAACTAGAGAAAACAATACAAAAATTCATTTAGAACCAGAAGAGGCCAAGAACAGCAAAAGCCATTCTAGGCCCAGAGACATGGAAGCGGGTATCACAATCCCCAAAGTGAAACTATACTACAAAACCGCTGTGATAAATACATCATGG
>NW_022954167.1:0-601 GCF_012274545.1 Fukomys damarensis | reverse complement strand
ATCCCAACAATGAATGTAACTGTACAGTATCCCTAAAATGTACCAATAAACTCAATAAAATTTAAAAAAAAAAAAAAACAGAATTTCTCCAGAGTCCTAGCAAACAATGATTCATGGTGGTCCTTTTCCTCATGTGGGATGAAAGCCATGGCTGGTGGATCTGGTGTAAGAACCAGATATTATTAAAGTTTTTTCCTCAGGTACCTTGTTATTTCAAATATATCTAACATTTCTTTTTTGTTCTTGGTACATTGTTAATGTTGTTGTATTTGTTTTTCAATTTGCATTTCTTTCTTATTTTGGATTAGTATCTTTTTAAATATCATTCAATACATACATGTGGGAATTGGTACATAAATATAATTATTTTTCATCCTCTTCCCTTCTTTTCTTTCCCTATCCCTTCATCCTTCTATCCATTTTCCATCTCCAAAAGTTTTACTTCCCTGCTTCCTGACACATACCTTATATTTTGAGTTTCTTATATAAGAGAAACCATTGAATATTCCATTTTCTGTGTTTGCTTGATTTCACTTAACATTATGGTCTTAAGTTACATCCACTTTCCTGAAAATAACTCAAATTTACCCTTCTTTATGGC
>NW_022954166.1:0-206 GCF_012274545.1 Fukomys damarensis | reverse complement strand
AAAAATAAAGTCAATATGACCTACTCCACAGGCAGTAATAAAATTGAGATGAAGTATTGAATATAAAGTTCCAAGAACAATCCCTACCACATAATAAGCCATTTATTTTTTTTACTATAGTATTCACTATTTCCTTGAGGTTTTATTATTCAACTGGATGTCATTTTGGCACTGGGAATGTTTAGATGAAAAGCACAAACTTTTGC
>NW_022954165.1:0-1220 GCF_012274545.1 Fukomys damarensis | reverse complement strand
GCCCCCCTTCGGCTGACTTCCTGATGCTGGTGGCAGCCACCTCTCCCACACTGTGGCTTCAGCCTGAATTTCCGTACCCCCTGGTAGTGCAGGTGTCTCTTCGTGTGCTCGCTAGCATGCTTGCTTCTCTTTTGGAGAAATGTCCGCTTGGATCCATTGCCTGTTTTTTAGTTGGCCTATTTTTCTTTTTACTGCTGGTAATTTTAAATGTTCTTTATCTGATCAGATTCCAGTCTTCTATTGGATATACAATTACAAATATTCTTTCGCATTCACTGGGTTGTTTTTCACTCTCTTCGCGTGTCCTTTGACACAGACATTTTTTCATTTTGAAATCCACTTTATCTGTTTTTCCTCTTGTTGCTTCTGTGCTTTGGGTGCCACGTTTAAGAAACTGTTAGCTAATTTAAGGTCATAAAGTTTACATCTGTGCTGAAGAGTTTAAAGTTTAGCTCCTGTATTTGGGTGTGGGGCCATTGCGTTCATCTTTGTAACGGTACAGAAGTACAGTGTCCTTCTTTAGGATGCAGACGTCCAGTTCTCCAGGCACCACTCTTCTGCCCCCACCGTCTTGACAAGGATGTGTCACATCGACTGGTCTTTGAATGTTAAACCTGGCCTTGGTAACGTTGTGTTTTTGCCCTTTTGATAGGTGTTTGGCCTTCATTTGTTCAGATTTTAAGATTGGAGGGGTGGCACTGGGGATGGGACCCAGGGCCGTAGCACTGAGCTGCACCAAGTGCTTTTCTTTTTCTTTTTTTATCTTGGGAGAGGATCTCCCTGAATTACCCAGGCTGTGCTCGAACTTGTGACCTCCCGTCTCAGGCATCCATCCAGAGTGCTGGGATCCCAGATGTGCGCCACCATGCCTGGCAATGATTCTCTTGCTTTTAAAGCCCATTAGAAGTTATAATAAATGAAAGAATGAGTAGTTGACCCTTTTCACTGTGAACGGGTTAAAATTTACCTAATTAAAGTACATGTAGGCCACTGCGAAACTGGCCTGTGCAGCCACCTAGCAACTCCATTTTATAACTGCTGCTTTACCCTTCCAGTTCTTGAGTTTTGTTTTCATTGTAGAACAGAGCGTCAGGTGAATTTCTGGTATCTCTCAGGCCCATCTTACTAGAAGGCTGTAATTCATTGACCTCCAAAGCACAATGATCGAATTCGGCTTTCCCTCTTGTGAGCATTTCTGGACGTTGATTTCCATTTGGCTG
>NW_022954164.1:0-253 GCF_012274545.1 Fukomys damarensis | reverse complement strand
CAGATAATCTTGAAGCATTCCAAGTATGTTTTATGAAGAAAACAAGTTATCTGTAATTTGAATATGCTTCTTTTTAACCCTTAAATATTTGCAACAAGGGAAATTCCATTTTTTAGACACTTGCTAGAATGACATCTAGTTTGTCAAAATACCTTTGGAGGAAGAAAAACAATGTATTCATTTTCCTTTATTCAATTGCATTAGATATATAATAGTTATATTAAATACAGTAAATGATATAAGCAAATCGAGC
>NW_022954163.1:0-289 GCF_012274545.1 Fukomys damarensis | reverse complement strand
ATAATATCAGACTTTGTTCAAATACATTTCAAAGACTACAAAAGAGTTTTTGGAGGTATAAATGATATTTAAATTTTTTTCTATATGTAAATTATGTTTTGGGCACAAATGTATATTAAGCGATTATTATAGGGGACAAGCTATACATATTTTGTGCATAGTCTGGAGAGAAAACTTTTGCATGAGAACCATTGGGGCTGATTGGATGGTTTTAGAAATCTACTTACCTGCATCAGAAGCAGAAATTATTGTGTTTAGTAAGCTTGGAAATGAATTAATTATTATTTAA
>NW_022954162.1:0-342 GCF_012274545.1 Fukomys damarensis | reverse complement strand
AGCTAGAGAAATGTACAGGAAGAACTTCAGACAGTATTATTCGATAAATGTACTTAGGTTGAATTGTGAATAAGACCAAGGCAGATTCCCACAACTGCCTGAAATAAATGTGATGCACTTATTACAGGAGATACTAAGAGACACATTAATACATTCAGAGAGGCCTATAATTCCAATAAGATTTTTGCAGTCTTCCAAATCACTTTGGCTTGGGAATATGTAGAGTCCTAATGATGCACATTGCATATGTCAGTCAGAATATGGCACCTATAACTTAAGGAAGCGTAGCTTATTGGCCTCAGCGCCTGAGAGAAGCACAGATAAGAGAATTACATCCTGACA
>NW_022954161.1:0-1737 GCF_012274545.1 Fukomys damarensis | reverse complement strand
GAGTGCAGACTGGTGCAACCACTGTGGAAATCAATATGGAGATACCTTTAAGAAATAGACTTAGAAGTCTAATTTGACCCAGCTATTCCTCTTCTGGGTATGTTCGCAAAAGAATTAAAAGGATCATACCACAGTGATATACCCTTACCCATGTTTATAATGGCACCATTTATAATAGCTAAAGCTTGGAAATAGCCTTATTGCCTATCAACTGGAGACTGAATAAAGAAGATGTGGTTATTTTATAAGATGGAGTACTACTCAGCCATAAAAATGAGAAACTGGGGCCAGGGATTTAGCTCAGTGCTTCCGCCACCTGCCTCACAAGGGCAAGGTTCAAAGTTGGATCCCCAGTACCCCGCCAAAAACCCCAAAACAAACAAACCAAAAAACAAACAAATAAAACAAAATGACAGCAAGAGAAACCCGCAAAACTAGAGACATTTATAGCTAAGTGGAGGCACACTGAGGACATATTCTTAAGTGAAATAAATAGGACACACATATGTAAATACTGAATAGTATCTCAGGTGTGATAAACTAAAAATGTAAATAAGAATCAAAATATATAATTGATGTTGTGTAATAGGAAAAAAGGTCTAAAGGTGTTGCAGAAGTGGGAGGGTAGGGAAAAATTTTGAAGGGAACAGAAAAAAATAAAAGAGAAGAAAAAAATGGAAACAAAGATTTTTGTAAACAGGGCAGTGTGGAGGGTGTGAAGGTATGTCAGGGGAGTGAGGAAAAAATAAGAACCAATATCTGTCATGAAAAAGTACAGGATCCCCATGATGAATGTAAAGGTATTGTATATCTAATATATACAGATAAAGAAGAAGAAAAACTTTTGTACAGCAAAAGAAACCATCAAGCAGGCCGGGGATTTAGCTCAGTGGTACTCCCGCCTGCCTTGCAAGCTCTAGATCTCGAGTTTGATCTCTGGTATCAACAAACAAACAAAACAAACAAACAAATAACAACAACAACAAAACAAAGGAAACTACCAAGAGAGTGAAGAAACAACCCACAGTGGGAAAAATTTTTTTCAGCTGGTCCTCAAGGATTAATATTCAGAATATATAAAGAACTAAAAATAACTAGACATCCAAATTTAAAGAACCCATCTAAAAATGCACATATGAAATGAATAGATACCTCCAGATGAAAAAGTCTAAATGGTGATTAAATATATAAAAAATGTTCATTCAAGAGTTGCAAATTAAAATAACACTGACATTCCATTTCACTCCAGAGAGAATGGCTCTTAACAAGAAATCAACCAACAACAAATGCTGTGGGGCTGTGGGGAAAAAGGAACCCTTCTCCACTGTAGGTGGGAGTGCAGACTGGTGCAACCACTGTGGAAATCCCTGAGGACATTCCTCAAAAAACTAAACTCTAAGCTTTCATTTGATCCAGGTATTCCCCTTTTTGGTATCTTCCTGGAAGAATTAAAAACATACCACAGTGATATACACAATTCTATGGTGATGGCAGCACAGTTTGTAATCATTAAATCTTGGAAAGAGCCCTAATGCCCATTAACTGGTGAATGGATAAAGAAGATTGAGTGTTTTATTTTTAAATATACAGTAGAGTTATGCTAGGATAAAGAAGGATAAACATGAGACATTTCAAGGTAAATGGATGCACTTAAGACTATACTTTTAATTATACTCATTCATAGGAAAATGAATACATATGGAGGATATACTCCTAAGTGAAATAAATAAGTCACAC
>NW_022954160.1:0-717 GCF_012274545.1 Fukomys damarensis | reverse complement strand
CTGTACTATTTTATCCTTTTATATCTTCTGAATGTTATAACTTATTCTATACCTTAGATTGCCTATTCAAAAATATTTATTATGTGATAATAATTTATGTGAAATACATTACTTTCAAATAGAAAAAAATAATTAATTAAAATTGTTAAGGTTGAGGATGTGCCTTGATGGTAGAATGTGTGCTTAGCATGCAAGAGGCCCTAGGTTAAATCCCCACAACCAAAAAAAAAAAAAAGGCTGGAGTACAGCTCAGTGGTAGAGCACCCTTGGGTTAAATCCCCAGAACATTCAATCAATCAATGAATGGGGATGAAGAGGGAAATGCCGTGAAGGAATGTATCTGTTTTGGGGGTTTTTTGTGCTATGGGAGATTCAACCCTGGATCTCTGCTCTGAGCTACATCCTCAACTTTCTTACTTTTTATTTTGAGACAGGGACTCACCAAATCGCCAAGTTGTCCAGGCTAGCTTACACTTGCAATCTTCCTGCCTCAGCCACTGAGTGCTGAGATCACAGGAGTGTGCCAGCATGTCCAGCTATCTGTTCAACTCTGTTCAACAGAAGAGAATGTATCGCCAGGAAAGAGAATTCTGGCGAGCAGAACTGAGTAGCAAAATGTTCAGTTAAAATAGCCCTTTTGCCAGACAGTTAGGTTTTTTTCCTCACGTTTTGTTAGCAAAATAGATTATAAGACATCAGTATTTCATGGTGGGTCCA
>NW_022954159.1:0-222 GCF_012274545.1 Fukomys damarensis | reverse complement strand
ATTTTATCCTTTTGTTATTGTGTAGCTCCTTTTAGAAATGGCTTGCCAATTAAATATCACAATGTTCTTTTCTTGAATGAGGAATTGAATGAAGCAATCCAAAAACAGCGCCAAAATTTATTTGGAAAAGTGAGGTTAGAAATTAAGGGATAAACTGGCCCTGAAGAGCAAACTTGGGCCAAAACAGAGAGGAAAAATTAAAAGCAAAAATGAAAATACACC
>NW_022954158.1:0-208 GCF_012274545.1 Fukomys damarensis | reverse complement strand
TACCTAGAAACCCACCACTTTGTCTGATTACCTTCTTGTGGGATGTCCCTCTTTTTTCTTCCCGGCATGCCTGTGTCCCTCCCAGCACCCGCCACAATGGTTTTTTACCCTTCCAGTTTAATATTTTCAGAGCAAAATAGGATGGCCCTAATTAAGCTGAGATTCCTCCAGAGTCTCAGGAAGCTGCCACATGCTTCCTTCAACCAGC
>NW_022954157.1:0-231 GCF_012274545.1 Fukomys damarensis | reverse complement strand
AAGACCTTCAGGGGTACGTCCCAAAGTGTCGTCAACGTAAGCCACCCTAAGGAAGGGGGCTGAGAGCAGGAAAGAGGATTTCACTTTGATTTTGTCGTTGTCACAATGCCTATGTAGTCTTGTCGTAAAAGGGAAACTTTTTTCTTTGGATTTTTGAAACAAGGCCTTGCTACGTAGTTCAGGCTGGCTTTGAACCTGCTATGTATGTGGCCCAAGCTGGCCTCGAACTCA
>NW_022954156.1:0-402 GCF_012274545.1 Fukomys damarensis | reverse complement strand
CTAACATTGTGAGTGCCTGTAATATAATGGGCTGAGGACAGTCTTTTCTAAGAATGGTTTTAAATTTGCTCCACTGGATTCCTAAAAGGCACACAAAAACTTTAAATCTAAGAAGCCATGGGTAATATAGACCCTACTAACGATGGTTAAATTTGCATGATTTAGTACAAGCCATCTGCAGTCTGTCAAGTAAAAAAAAAAAAAACTAATCAATTTTAACTTCTATTCTGTAGGTTGGTAGTAGAGAATTGGTACTTTCTGCAAAAGACAAGGGCTAGACTCTTCCTTTGGTGAAACTACTATAGTACATTGCCAAAATTGAAGTGGAGATCATTAAAAAGGATAAATAGAAATGTACACACTCATTGCTGGGTTTACCTCTGTCTTCTTTATTCTTTCTTT
>NW_022954155.1:0-248 GCF_012274545.1 Fukomys damarensis | reverse complement strand
GTGCCTTATCAGCTGCATTTAGTTCCAGTCTTTAACTTCTTAACTTAGCTGGAGCTTTACACAGTCATTGTACGAGAAAAACAAGCCAGACTTCTAGTTGCTAGTGTGGCCAATTCTCTGTCACATACTTCTTCACGATGCACAAGTTATTCACACTTTACTTATCCACAGTTTATACCCCATCTCCTTATTCCACTTCCTCCCCATTTCCTTCTCTACTTCCTTCTCTTGCCTAACTTGTCTTCATT
>NW_022954154.1:0-200 GCF_012274545.1 Fukomys damarensis | reverse complement strand
CTGATGAATGAATGTCATTATATTGTAGTCATAAAATGTACCAATAGAATAAATTAAAAAAAGAGTTTTTCTCACTGGGAAAAGCCAAAATTAAACCAAACCAAAACAAAATATAAAACAAGTGAGAAACTACAGTTATCTGTCTTTCCAAGAATTAAATCAACTACAATAAACTTTCCACTTCTGAGCTCCTTCCTCTG
>NW_022954153.1:0-1585 GCF_012274545.1 Fukomys damarensis | reverse complement strand
TGGCCTGCCTTGCAAGCTCAAGGACCAGAGTTCAATCCCCGGTACCAAAAAAAAAAAAAAAGGAATGCAGTAGATTAATTCACCCATTTTCCTTTCATAGTTTCACTGAGAAAGAATAAAATGTTCACTTTCTTATTGTTTTCATGCAAATTACAGTGACACTTTAGAGCTTGCTGTATACTTTCTAAATCTCAAAATACAGGGTAACAGATGTTAAGGTAAAGCTATATCTCAGATCACAATCTAATAGAAAAAATAAATATAATAGAATCATTCTTACTATTATCTGTACCTTTTTGTCTTGATCTGACAAGTTTTTCTGCTTTATTAATTTTATCAAAGTACTAGCTTTTTGTTTTATTGATTTTCCTTGCTACATTTTTGGGGTTTCTTTGGCACTAATTTCTGCCAATATTATTATTGTCTTTCTTCAGCTGCTTGGCAGGTATTCTATTTCTTTTCTAACTTCTACAGTTTCCTAACTTATTAATACCTTATAAGAGATTTTCACTATTTTTAATTTTTACTTAAAATGACATCCTCAATTAAATTTTTCAGGAAAGTATCTTGTTAGCCAAACTCCTCCAGTTTTTTCAGTATCTGAGAATGATCTGTAGTCTCAGATATAAGTTATTTCCTGTTGCATTTTACAACCATTTCTCTCTTATCTCCTAGCTTTTTTTTTTCCCCCCCTTCAGTACCAGGGATTGAACTCGGGACCTTGTGTGCTTGTGAGGCAGGCAGCAGAACCATTGTGCTAAATCCCCAGCCCCTCTCCTAATGTCCTTAATGTTGCAGTGGACAGCATGACTTTTTTTTTTCAATTTTATGTTTGTTTATTTTTCTTCCACTTAAATGTTTGTAGAGCTCTTCCTTCCTCCCTAGAGCTCAGTGTGTTCACAAGGATCGGTATTGTTCTTGGAGGCATGGCACTTTCCTATATCTAGTGAGTTATTGCAATCTGCAGTCAGGTCTTTAATTTGTACGTGCATGTCTTCAGCTGAAATTTCTTCAGGTAGCTTTGTTTCTTTGCTTCATGCTGAGGATCACACCCAAGGCTCCCCTCAGGCTAAGCATACAGTTTACTACTGCAGTACACACCCGCCCCACATAGCTCTTTTGTGTACCACTCACTACGTTCACATCTTCAGGGAAACCTATATCGAAGTTGGTTCTCCACTATTTGGCCTTCTGTACACCATTCTCCCTACAAGCACTTGCATCTCTTTCTCCGTTTCCACTGAATGTTTTCAAACAGGTGGAGGGGACTCTCCCAGAACCTGGAAATTCACATCTTACCGAAAATTTCTCCCTTGCCACATTTTGTTCAATTTTAGATTGGGGGGTGGTTACCAAGAATCGTACTCAGGTCCTTGCACTTGCCAGGCAGGTGCTGTGCTGCTGAGCTACATTCCCTGCTTCAGCTTCTGAATATTTAACTGCTGTTGGCACACTAAATGTGATTCAGCTTTCCCCACTGTGTCTTAAGGTTGCATAGAAATGGAGATGGGGAAAAAAAAGACAGAACTACACTATGAGCTGTAAAAGAATTTGTAAACAGTTTTACTCTATATGTGAAAAAAAA
>NW_022954152.1:0-279 GCF_012274545.1 Fukomys damarensis | reverse complement strand
AAAATTTCTGACTCTTCATGGAAATCAAATACATGCTTGCTAGTCTGTATTTCTGCCACACAATATTGAGCATTTCGTGTCCATCTCCCATAGCCGACCTCAAACAAAGAACTACCTATAAAGTGGGATCAAAATATAGGGTGAATGTTTACATTTTTAAAATGATTACAGCAAAAGCCACATTGCCATTAATAACCCTCAAAATCTTCCCCCTCGCTTCAAACACACTTGTCCCATCAACCTTGCCACTTTCTGAAACAGTTCTAGAAGCCCCCTTTC
>NW_022954151.1:0-694 GCF_012274545.1 Fukomys damarensis | reverse complement strand
TCTATCTATCTATCTATCTATCTATCTATCTATCTATCTATCTCACATAAGTCGATAGAGGCAAAATATCCCTCCTATGTAAAACATCATGGGATAGACGTAGACCATTCATGTAGCTCAGTCTGGAGGATAGTAAAGTTTATAAGATTACTTGCTCTTGTTTGGCCATCTTCCCTCCTGGGGACTCAGATGAAGACAACTGCTTCTTGTTCTGAAGTAAAATACTTGTGTGCTCCTGGGGTCTGCACTGTAGCCCAAGTTGCATGTGTTAGGCAGAGAAATATATTTCCCTGTTGTGTTGTGGGAGGGCACTGGTATCTCTGGTTTCTTTTAGTGGACCACATAAGGTAGTAGGATGGTCCCTGTAATATTTTTCCCATGACAGCCTTGTGAATGAGGCAATTGGGGATGGACTTTGATTGGATGCTTGGCATGTATCCAAGTACAGATGAATTGACTCTGTTTGACTGGGGAGGACTTTCGTCTCTGTAAATCACCTGTTAGCTCCTGTTTCCTTTATTTGTGCATAGACTTCAAACCAGGTCTCATAGGGTGAGGACTTGGGGTCATAACAGATATAAGATTGGTTATTTTCTGGTCACAGCCTGAGTAGGTTGTTTGTTTGAGTGCAAATTCCCCAATTAGTCCCCATATGTTCATAATTGGTATTATACAGCAGAATTTCTGTTATAAC
>NW_022954150.1:0-262 GCF_012274545.1 Fukomys damarensis | reverse complement strand
GTGGGCTTTAGCCTTGTACTTTAATTGTGCTCTTTTTCTCTGTTATCCCTTTGCTTTTGAGTAATCAAACTGCCATCCTCAGGTTTTAATATTCTGAATCTTCTCTAGTATTGAAAATGCTTAGAACATAGCGGCTGTATAAGCAAATGGTTAGGAACTCAGGCTTTAGAGTTGCAGTCTTCAATACAGAGACCTCTGACTGAATGGGGCTGTTAGGTTTAAATGAATTAAACTTGAATATAATTTTTAAATTCCTTGGTTA
>NW_022954149.1:0-207 GCF_012274545.1 Fukomys damarensis | reverse complement strand
CTTGTGGTCTTAATTTTTATAGTACTATTGTCTATCTTATGCCTGCCTGTGACTGGAATCACTTTTGTGATGTGCCCTTGAAACTAGTATATAAACACCTGGAGTTAGAAATTAAATTGCAGCAGCATTGGCAAACTTCACCTAGGTGTTGAGTGCTTTTGTCTGACTGTCATCGCCGAACCTGCTCCCACCTTTCAGAGAACCTGT
>NW_022954148.1:0-213 GCF_012274545.1 Fukomys damarensis | reverse complement strand
TTATTTGCCTCACGAAAGCTCAAGTTCATAGGAAGTTGAGTTTCTCAAACTCACGGGAACATGCGTATCTCTATTGCACAGACTGCATTATACACTATCCTTTTTTCATTCTGGAAATCTGTTTGTATTAACTAATTATATTTATGACAGGGTGAGAAGAACTAGACCTGACCAGCAAATAATCCTGATACTAACACTGGCTTCAAAAGCAAA
>NW_022954147.1:0-408 GCF_012274545.1 Fukomys damarensis | reverse complement strand
GAAAGTTTTAAAAAGAATACTAAGTGTCACAGAAAACTAGTCTTGTGAACTAAAAAGAAGTAGCTTGAAAAAAACACCCATGCAGTGCCTCTGTGTCTCGTGTCAGACCATGTCCCTTCCTCACAGGGAAAGAAACTCAGGGTAGAAAGCAGAAAGTGCAACGCCCTTAAAGTGATGTGTGATGATTATATTTAACAGACAGCAAGAAGACCAGCATTGCTATAGCAGGTGGGCAGAGATGGGAGGAGAGGAATCAGGAAAGACAGGAGGGTCCAGACTTCCAGAGCTTTGCAGGTTGTAGTGAAGAGTTTCTGTTCAATTCTCAATGCAATAAGGAATTTATACAAAGTGATGAGATAATGTAACTCATGTTTTTCAAGTGATCACTCTGGAAGCTGTTTGAAGAAA
>NW_022954146.1:0-389 GCF_012274545.1 Fukomys damarensis | reverse complement strand
GAAAATGGTTTTTAAAAATATTTCAGGAATTGATGAAAACTACACTCAAGTAATTAGGGTTTCCCCTAATTAACATATATTGAATAAAGAATAGAAGCTATGAAGAAAGAATCCAAAAGAAATGTTCAGATTCAAAAGACCAATGATCACATTCTATAGGAAGTATGAAGTCTGAATGTATATGTTAACCATTTAATGGAAGACAACTGACTCTTCTCTGGTGTTCAATTATAGTGACTTTTATGTTTGATATTTTCCTTTCAGGACAATTTATGAAGACCAAAGTTCTAGTTACAGGAGTAGAGATTGAAAGCAAAAAATATTATAGATAATAGAAAACAGAGTAAAAGGCATGATTAGAGTAAAGGACATGTAATGAAGACATATGA
>NW_022954145.1:0-272 GCF_012274545.1 Fukomys damarensis | reverse complement strand
GAGTTTTCATGTTTGCTCTGAACTTCACCAACAAGATGTCCTAGGAGCCCCTTCACTGTCCTTAAATTCATGTATTCAAAATATAAAATAATATATGCTTTCCAAAATTTGAAATAGCCTGGAGTAAACTTTTGTAAAATATTTAACAGTCAATCCTGTAAGGAAGGAGCATTACTTTTTATAAGATAAAGAGCAACAGTACAATAGAGAAGTACTCCTGATATTGCCGAAAATATATAAATTTCAACACTTCAGAAACCCTTGCATGTATT
>NW_022954144.1:0-309 GCF_012274545.1 Fukomys damarensis | reverse complement strand
TTTTTTTTTCCCATTCCCCTGGCCTCCCTTCATCAACTCAACCCTTCCTTATTTATGAAGACTTTGTTAACAATCTTTCCTTTTCTCTTATCTTTTCTTTTCCCTTCTTACCTTCCCCTATCGCTCCTACTTCCCCTATACCTTTAGACCTTTTTTCTATTACACAATATCAATTATATATTTTGATTCTTATTTACACATTTAGTATATCACACAAGAGAAACTATTTGGTATTTACACATGTATTCCTATTAATTTCACTTAAGAGCATGTCCTTAATGTGCATCCACTTAGCTATAAATGTCTCTC
>NW_022954143.1:0-224 GCF_012274545.1 Fukomys damarensis | reverse complement strand
AAAAAAAAAAAAAAACAACAAAAAAACCCAACTAGCTGTAACACCAACTCTGTGACAACCACCTTTTGTCTCATGTGTTTCATGTAATTTGCTGAATTTAATGAAAATTTCCATTTTGACTTTAAGGGTATGATTATGCCAGATTGTGTGCATTTTGTAGAAAGGGTCATGGGGCCGAATAAACATTACAGACCTAAAAAATAAGTCACTTATATGTTTTTGGC
>NW_022954142.1:0-255 GCF_012274545.1 Fukomys damarensis | reverse complement strand
CAGATTGAAACACTGTTGTGAGGCCCTTTTAGCAGAGAAGCCCTTCAGGACTAAGGCTGTGCCAACAGCTCTGAGTGCACACAGGCCTCCAGAACTCTGCATACTTGGGGATAGGTTCAGTTTGACTTTAGAACACAAACGCACTTTGCCGAGGGTTTCTGCCATTTAAAGTGCAGTTTTCCCCGGGAAAAAGCTTCTCTCGCTGCTTAGCTGTTTAAAGCAAAACCGGTCAGTTTCATGAATGTGAAGTACTCC
>NW_022954141.1:0-493 GCF_012274545.1 Fukomys damarensis | reverse complement strand
AACTTTAAATAACATGACCATTCTCTTCCATTGTATTTGATACTCTTTCTGAAAAGGCATTTATGCAATCTTAATTGCTGTTCCCTATTTGCAGAGAATTAAAATGACAGTATCACATTTAACATGGATATAGAAAAGTTTCCTGTAACCATTATATAATGAACTAATTTTCAGGTTGATTTCATATGGTATAGATTATTTTTCACTGCTACTAGAAAAGAAAGATTTAGTTATAGGTTTGTGGATGTGGCTCAGTGGTAGAATGCTTCCCCAGCCTTCTTGAGGCCCTGGGCTTAATCTCCAGTGATACACACCACCCAAATACACAAAGAGAAAGAGGGGTGAGGAGAAGGATACATGTTGAAAGTTAATTCTTCAAAATAGTGGGGCTTTTTTTCATTTTCATTTTTCTTTTTTGGACACCCTGAATTATCAAGTTCTATTATTCTTATCCATAAAATAGAGAACACTTAGAAACAAAAATATTTACATC
>NW_022954140.1:0-231 GCF_012274545.1 Fukomys damarensis | reverse complement strand
TGCCTTGCAAAAACAAGGACCCGAGTTCAATCCCTGGTACCAAAATAAATAAATAAATAAATAAACACTTACTGATTTTTTTTATGGCCTAACATGTGGTTCAGCCTCATGTATGTTCCATGCCTGGTGCCCGGTGCCTGTGATCCCAGCACTTTGGGAAGTGAGGGTGGGAGGATCAAAGTTAAGAACTCCTGGGCAACTTAGTGAGACCCTGTCTGGAAATGGCACCTA
>NW_022954139.1:0-810 GCF_012274545.1 Fukomys damarensis | reverse complement strand
GCAGTGGGACAATGACACAGCCAGCATCCTCTGCGGGCTGGACATAAAGCCTTAGACAGCAGCTCCCCACCTGGCTGGAGGTTCCAGTGCCTTCCTGAGCCCGGGTTCCGGAGCAGAGGCTGTGGACGCAGATGTGCACCTGAGATCCTTAGATTTCCTTAGCGCACCCAGGTCCCCTGTAGTGGATGCAGCATTCCCGTCTCTGATCACAGGGTACCATGAGCACGCGGTGGGACACTTTCTGGAATAGGAGGACGTGGGCGCGCTGTTTGCCCTGAAGCCGCCCTCAGGAAGATCACCTGACTTCCAGGCTGATGACATGTGAGGTGCTCACTCCTTACAGTGACCTCCTGTCACCGCGCAGAAGACCCACTGGAATCCCCAGGACCAGTCCAAGTGCACCAGAGATGACTGATTTGACGCTTGTTGGCTTGAACACTGTAACAGAAGGGAGTTCTCCTCCCTGGGCTGCGCCCCTCTCTGCCCGATGACTGTGGGGCATCCCGTCCCACACCAGATGCTCCGAGGGTGACCTTGGGGAATGAGCGGCTCCTTCAGCAGTGGCGATGGGGATGCAGCCAAAACCACACCCTGTCGCAGTGGAAGTTGATGTAGACATAGATGGATTAGGTTTTTATGCTTCTCATTTTAGTCTCTATTTGTAAGAGTATTTCTGGAGATCCAGGAAGCAGGATCTATTTACATTAAGAATTTGATTGTTTCAAATTGAAAATGCCAAGCTGGGCATAGTGGAACACGCCTATAGTCCCAGCACTGGGGAGGCTGAGGCAGGAGGATCACTGTGACTTT
>NW_022954138.1:0-269 GCF_012274545.1 Fukomys damarensis | reverse complement strand
AAACTCGGCAGCATGAGAACTTTGTTTCTATTTCCCCCACCCTCTTTCTCCTTCAAATAATGTGGAAGATTTTCCTCAGCAAAAGGCAGGAAAATACCCAAAATCGGCCTGTAAAGATGATGTATAAACAGCGGGGAACAGCTATTTCTCCCACTGTGGCCCCCAGAATGACCCATACCTGGGGTTCCCCCTCACCCAAAGAACACCCCAGTGTTGTCTCTGCTTTCCCATTTGCTAGAGCCCAGATACCTGGTTTCTGGGAATACTTG
>NW_022954137.1:0-2122 GCF_012274545.1 Fukomys damarensis | reverse complement strand
TATTGGTACATTTAAAGCAAACAATACAGTTACATTTATCATTGGGATCTTGTACCTTTGCATAATATATCTTGGTTCTTGCTTTTTCCCATTACTTTTGATGTGATCATTGCATTTAAATTGTTTTCTATTATTGACTCTGATCTCTTCTTTGGCTCATTGGTTGTTTAGAAGCATAATGCTTAATTTCCAAGCATAGGTTTTCCAAATTTTTTGTAGTTCTAGATTAATTATATTATTGCTAGAGACCATACCCTTTCTGTTTTAAACCTTTAACGTTGGTAAACCTTGCTTTATTGCCTGAAATGTGGTGAGTTTTTGTGTTTCACATATTTCAGAACCATGTACGCTCTGATGCTCAGTGATTTTTTTCATTGCTAAATGTACACCCCCAAACACTACAGTTTACTCTTGTTTATTTTAAAGAGTCTTTTTGTTCCTTTTACTCTCCGTCCACCCTCTCTTCCTTAGAGTCTAACTGCTGAAGAACCCTGGGCACTAATCTAGAGTTCTCATACGTAGTCAGTCATTATCTGCTTTTGGTGCCAGTCAAAATGCTCCCCTGTCCATGTATAATCCGCAGTAAGCAGGAGGATTTTGAAACCTGATCAGCTTCAGATCTTTCTCTTTGCCTTGCTCATTCATAAAGAGTCATGTCCGTTCCTGTCATCTCTCTTTCTGTGATGTTAGCTAATTTTAATCTGTGGTGCTTAGATTCATCAATGCATTGGAACTTGCTAACTGATGATATTGGAGTTCTTCAACTTCATCATTTATTAGTTTTTAATCTTTCATATAGAAGCAATGCTACTTATTTACTGTTTGATCATTTCTTATTACTTATTCAATATTTAATAAATTGGTTCTGTAACATTCTGTAGAAGTGGTCAGTTAGTTTTTTGTGAAGGTCATTCATTACCTCATATATTGAAATATATTTAATATATTTTACTCTCCTGAAATTATTATTCTCATCAGTGTACCCACTGTCCTTATTTTGGCCAGTGAAAGCTTATCATGTGTCTCTTGGTAATGTCTCTTACTCATTTTGGTCTTCTGAAACTTGCTCTCTAGTGAATTTGTCTCTGACATTTTGGTAATGTGCTGAACATGTCTACGCAGTACGTTAGGAGTATGGATTTTAGGGCTTTTTTCTCTTCCTTCAAAATGTTGAATTTTGTTCTTGGAACCAGTTCATTTTTTTAAGAATAGGAAAATTATATTGAGAGAAAGATAGCTTCCATTGAAGAAAGAAGGAAGGGGGGCTAGAAAGTGGGTTGCCTGCCCACCTTTTCAAAAGTGTGTTATTGAAGAAAGCCACGAGGTGAGTTAGGTACAAAGTTGGACAAAACTATAAGATCCAATGGGAAATTACAAGTTGGGCATGAGGTGGGACAAAACTGTGATCTATCAATAAAATTACACGTTCATTTTTGATAAATTAACTTGATGTTTTAAAATTTGCTTTGATGGGTCAGCTCAGTGGTTTTGAGATATTTTTATGTTACGTCTCTTCCTTTATTTTAGATATTACTTTGCTAAGTTTACAACTAAGAAGCTCATAAACAACGTGTTATACTGATACAGTATTTAAAATCAAAAGATGAAGAAGCCCAATCCATTTCCTATAACCTCTACTTACATTTTTGTTTTCTGACTCTATATAAAAATAGATTATAGTATTAGTAGGAGGCAGTGAGGACATTATTTAAAACTTTTTAAAAAAGCCATATTAAAGAGAAAAAAAACAATCTAAACATTTATATGGCAAAATATTTGTATTAACTTCTGCTAAATGCTCCATTTCCATTATCTTTTTAATCCAAATGATGGCCATTTATGCATGTTTTGTGTTTTTAATATATTTATATTTTGACACCATAATTGTACATATTTGGGTGGTGTATTGTGATATTTAATACATGAATACAATGTGTAATCATCAGATCAGGGTAATTGACATCTCCATTGCCTCAAACATTTTTCGTTTCTTCGTGTTGGAAGCATTTTAATCCGCTCCACCAGCTTTTGAAATAAACAGGTGTTGCCAACCATCGTTGTGTCGCGAGCCGCAACGTCAGAATCCTGCCAGCAGGTCCCAAACCTGAGGGAAGAACAACAG
>NW_022954136.1:0-217 GCF_012274545.1 Fukomys damarensis | reverse complement strand
TACAGTTCTACACTTCACCACTTTGAGAAACTTGCTGCAAGGGTGGGGTCCTTGATGAATGGCAGAAAAATAGGACTGTGCTACTAATTGCAGCCTTCTGTGTCACAAGAGGTAGAGGTAAATGACCAGAAGGGTCACTGAGATTCATTGAACATTCATATTTTTAGAAGGCCCTTCTGCAGTCTGATGTACATGCTTGGTGACTTCTGAGATGTGG
>NW_022954135.1:0-287 GCF_012274545.1 Fukomys damarensis | reverse complement strand
TGGCATGCAGCAGCCCCATAAGTCTCCTCAGTGGCACTGGGAACTTTTTTCTCCCATCAGTTCCTGTTGTTTACACTGCAAAGATGGCATTTATCACATCCTACAGGACTGGTCCTTGTCTGCCTGGGATGTTCTTCAGTCTGGTCAAAATGCTCTGCTTCAGGCCCTCTTGCAGCTCCGGACAGAGTCCTGTGCTTGATAAGGTCCAATATCTTGGGTAGACATTTGTATACCTTCTGAAGCAGTACTCCTTTTCTTCTCTCCTGCCTCTCAGAGAGGCCCCTTCC
>NW_022954134.1:0-555 GCF_012274545.1 Fukomys damarensis | reverse complement strand
TTCTTGTATGCAGCATATTGTTGGATCTTGTTTCTTGATCCATTCTGCCAATCTGTTTCTTTTAATTGGTGAATTGAGACCATTTACATTGATGGTTGTAACTGATATGTATTGACTTATCCGTGTTATATCATTTTCTTGCTGTTGGTTCTCTTTCTTTCCCTTCTATTTAATTGCTTGCCTTGCCTGGTGGATTCATTCTATTGTTTTGCACAGAACTGTTGTCTTCATTGTCTTTGTCTGGAATAACCTTCAGAAGTTTTGGGAGTGCTAGTGTGGTGGTCATGAATTTCTTCAGGTGTCCTTTATCAGGGAAGTATTGTATTTCTCCATCAATTTGAAAGATAATTTTGTGGGGTACATCATTCTGGGTTAGAGGTTGTCTTCTTTTAGGGCTTGAAATACTTTACTGCAAGCTCTCCTTGACTTAAGCATTTATGTTGAGAAGTCTGCTGTGATTCTGATGTGTTTTCCTTTATAGGTGCTTTGTTTCTTTTCTCTAACAGCTTTTAACATTTTGTTCTTTTGTTGGATTTCTGGAATCTTGACTATTAT
>NW_022954133.1:0-228 GCF_012274545.1 Fukomys damarensis | reverse complement strand
CAGCCAAAAAGCACAACTCTGAGTTTTGGAGGTATGGACTACCCTTGGCACCAGCAAGGCAAAGCAACAATACAGGCCACCATTCTCACAGTTGCCTGCCAAAAAGGGATGCAAGGAAACATTGAAATTTATCAAAGTGTACCAGCTTCTTCATCAGTCTTTCTCCTGGGTACTACAAGTGTTCACCAGGATTTAGAGTTCCCAATAATGGCTTCAGACAGCTCTTGC
>NW_022954132.1:0-340 GCF_012274545.1 Fukomys damarensis | reverse complement strand
ACTCATAGGCGGGGCTTTGAGGAAGTGAATGGATCATGAGTATGTGATATTCATCAATGGGTTCAATGAGTTTATAACTACATGTGATTTGGGAGGTGAAGCCTGTTCGGAGGAGGCTTTCCTCCCCCCTGACCCCTCTGTCTGCTTCCTGCCTATCACATCATGAACTCTTTCTCCTTTTCCATGCCCTGCTGCCTTTCCACCCAGTCTTGTAATCAGTCGACTATGGACTGAAACCTCTACAGACTGTGAGCCAAAGTAAACCTCTCCTCCTCTGAGTTGTGGGTGTCAGGGATTTTGTCTCAGCAATAAGTAAGTAACTAAGACAAGCCTATAGTTC
>NW_022954131.1:0-241 GCF_012274545.1 Fukomys damarensis | reverse complement strand
TTTTTTGAGACAGGGTCTCACTATGTAGTTGAGACTGACCTGGAACTCACTGTAGCCCAGTCTGGTCTCGAACTCTCAGAGATCCTCTTTTCCTCTGCGATCCTCTTTCCTCAGCTTCCCAAGTGCTGGGATTACAGGCATGTGCCACCACGCCTGGCTAAAGAGTTTATTTGTTTACTTTTTTATTTTTTATTTTTTTCAGCTTTAATTGAGTTTATTGGTACATTTTAGGGATACAGTA
>NW_022954130.1:0-250 GCF_012274545.1 Fukomys damarensis | reverse complement strand
CCTGCAACTCTAAGCATTGGTCTAATGATAGGTATTCCTAGTAAGAATTTGGAAAAGAGAAAAGCTTTGTAAGGACATCCACACTTATTCTGTATATTCTATGTGCTAACATTGTTTGACGTGCTCCACATACATTTATCTTCACACAGCACACAGGGATAGATGTGTATATCCTACAGGAAGATCGGCAAAACATTCAAAGGTCACTCAGTTGAGAAATAGTGGAAGACTGACATAGGCCTAGGACCAA
>NW_022954129.1:0-203 GCF_012274545.1 Fukomys damarensis | reverse complement strand
AACATTTGTTATTGGCTAATTTCTTGATAGCAACCATTCTTTGTGGGGTGAGGTGGAATCTCCATATTGATTTTGTCTGCATCTATTGAACGCAGTGATGTGGAACATTTTTTCATATATTTACTTGATGCTTTTACTTCTGTCTGAGAAATGTCTGTTCATTTCAGATGCCCATTTTTTAATCAGGTCTTTATATTTGGGGG
>NW_022954128.1:0-611 GCF_012274545.1 Fukomys damarensis | reverse complement strand
GCACTGACTCATTTGATCAGCACCACCGCAGCTGGGTGATGCCAGTTCTATCATGATCACCATTTTGTAGATAAAAAAACTAAACACAGAGAAGTGAATAGCTTGGCCAGTGTCACACAGGTATGACAGAACTTTCATGACACTTTTTGTGTCAGGGAAGTAACTTTCTTGAGATATCATTCACATATCATACAATTCATCTCTTGAAAGGATACAACCCAAGTGTTTAGTATGTTCACAGAATGGGGAAACTATTACCACAGTAAGTTTCACAACACTGTCACCACTTCAAAAAGAGACCCCATATCTGTTGGAGGTTCCCCTAGGCCTTTCATTTCTTCCCATACCCAGCCCTATGCAACCTCTAATCTACTTTCTATCTCTATAGGTTTGCATAGTCTGGAATTTTGTACAAATGTAATCATACAATATATGGTCCTTTGTGGCTGGCTTCTTTCACTTAGCATAATGCTTTCAAGATTCATCTTTGTGGTACCCTATATCAATACCTCATGCATCAGTTGATATATATTTGGATTATTCCCACCTTTTGGCTATTCTGAGTAATGCTGCAAAGAACTTTCATATACAAGAGGTGTTTTTTGTTTTTG
>NW_022954127.1:0-1502 GCF_012274545.1 Fukomys damarensis | reverse complement strand
GTGCTTAATAAAATCCCTGAATGCATACATAAATGAATAATGAAGACAGAACTCCTTAGGGCACTTGTTAAATAAGGATGATCCTTTCAAAATGATTGGGAGTTATCCAGATTGTTCCATACAGCAAGAACAACTGCAAAAACTTAGGTACAAAAGAAAGCAAGAACTATCCTGGAAAATCTAAAGACATAGGCACGGTCGGGTTGCAAGGTGTGACAAGGGGACAGTGAGAGACATGCCTGAAGAAGTGAGCAAAAGTCCTGTCTCACTGACTGGATACTGCCTCAAGGACAATGTGGAGCCCCCGAGATGTTGGAAGCAGGAAAGAGATGTGATCAGGTTTGTGTTTTGGAAGCTCACTCTGGCTTCAGAGTTGGGTATTTGTTGCAGTGGGCTACTATGTAAACCCAGAGGTACTGGTTGAGTCTTGCCATGGTCTGGATCATTACCAAAGATAATAGCCTCCTGTGGAGGCAGAAGTGGGACTAGAGAGAAGTGAAAATATTTGAGGGACTTACAAAGAAAAGACAGATAATTCTGATCAACTGGGCATGGGGATGTGAAAGAAACAGGAGTCAGATTTCTGACTGGGGGGTACTAGGTAATAATAGCATAATTTACTAATAAAAGCATCCGCTGCACCATGACCACAAAAATAAATCAGGCTTAAGGAGATGGGAGATGAAAATTCAGGTGGAAATATAGGGGGTTGAGGTTGCTAAGGGAAATCCACACTAAGATATCTAGGAACTAATTAATTATATGAGTTGAGAGGTGTGGAATTTGGGACAAGAAAAACATACATACTGTAGTTTCGTAATTATTAATGTCAAGAAATTGGAAACGTTCTCCTAGGGATATTGTGAAGTGAAACCAAAGGGGTTAGAAAATGGATCACCAGCACAAATATGGTGGAATAAATGAAAACATGAGAGCTAATTAAGAACCAAAAAAAGAGAATAGACATCCACTCAAGAGTGTGATGCCACAGAAACCAAGGAAGAATTTCTGGGAGGAAGAGAGCAATAAGGTAATAGCTACAGCAAGGAATACATAGTAAAATAATAATGTGCACCTACTCAGTGGGTGTGGAAGATTGCCTCTCACGGTGGTGAGAGGACTTTTACCTCTTCCTGGAACAGAGTGCACGGATACTTCTATGTGCCTTCCTTCTCCATTGGGTTCAGTAGTCAGAATCCACCAATCCACAGACACCAACGTCTGATACAGCCAGATAAGAGTGACAACTTCCCAACATCTGGACTCATAAACTACCACCATCTGTGAAAATATTTACAGAGTACACTTGCACAGGAAATATTTGGGAAAAGGAGTGGCTTAGCTAAAAGTACTGAAAGCCTTCTGAGGTTTTCTTAGGCAAATATTTTTTGTTGTCTTTTCAGTAGATGGTAGACAAGAAAACAAAGCTATCTTGGGTATCCTTCATTAATAGGCTTCTCTCCTTCTGGTTCTTGTAACTGGCACCTGGAGTTTATAAAAGC
>NW_022954126.1:0-1816 GCF_012274545.1 Fukomys damarensis | reverse complement strand
TTTTTTTTTTTTTTTTTTTTTTTGGTACCAGGAAACAAACTTGGGTCCTTGCATTTGCAAGGCAGGCGGTGGAACTACTGAGCTAAATCCCCAACCCAACATCTTTTTTTATTGCAATATTGTAATAGAAGTTTGGATTTAGTTACAGTTTCCCTAATATAATTCTTTCTATCCTTTGCTTTAAAAATTTTTGGTATCATTATATTTAAGGTATATATCTTAAAATAACTTATATCTCCATCTTTCAACAAATAGTATAAATTATTTTACATCAATAATTATTGATACATTTAGCTTGATTCCAGTCTTATTTTATACCTTCTATACACCATGAGATTTTCTGTTTTGTGTCAATTTTTCTTTTTCTTTCTACTTTGATCTGTTGTTTTTCCTTGTATTTATTTAAGAATGAAAGTTTCACCATTCATGGCATAAAAATAATATGAAGCTAATACAATTTTATTGGCTAAAATCAACATAGAAAATATTAAACTGATAAGAACAGATACTACACTTGATCTTAGCCAAAAGACTAAAATATATTTCAAAGCATGTAGATACAGGAAAATCCTAAATATAGCAAGTTGAGTCAAGGAGTCTAAAAAGAAAGAATTATATTGTAAGTAGAATCTATCTGGGTGAGCACCTAAGGATTGTTTAATATCTAGAAATTCTAATTATATAATTTATCATATTAGATTCAAGGGAAAATCATAGATACATTCAAACAAAAACAGGAAAACATTTGATAGAACTCACATGACTCCGTTTAAAAGTAAATAGTAAAGCTATCTGTGGATAGGAAAGAAGATATCTACAAAAAAATTTACAGCAAACACCACACTGAGTTTTATAGTATTGGAAACATTCCCATCAAACTCAGGAACAAGACAAAAAAAATCACTGCTTTTGCTACATTTGGTGTGTAGCCCAAACCTTTAACAGTGCAATCAGATAAGAGGATCAAAAGGGTGAAAATAACCAAAATGTCTAATAGATACTGTGAAAGAGGAAGAAGATTTTCAAATGGACAGGGGAACTAGGGAGGGGGGAAAGGAAAAAAAATGAGGGGAAAATGAGAAAAGAAAGAAAAAATGGAAACAGAGCTTTCAAGGGGAGAGAAAGAGAGGTTGTAGGGAGGGTAGGAGAATGGGAAAAAATAAGAATCAAGATGTATCATGTACAGGTACAAATTCCCTATGATAAATGAGATCATTATGTACACCTAAAATGTACCAATAAACTTAATAAAAGAAACCAGACTGCAAAAAGAGTGAAAAACAAAAAGACAGAGGGTTAAAGGAAGAGAAAGAAAAGGATTTAGAAAGAGACAAAATTCTTTTTGTTCTCAATGATATGATTATCATATACTATCCATATATTAAGCCAAAAAGAATAACAAACAATAATTTTTTTAAAGTTTACACGTTTTCTGGCTATTTAAAACATAAAACAAACAGTGCTGTGGCCTGGATATGGTCTGCCCGTGTCCCCCAAGGGTCCATGTGTCAGAAGCTGGGTCCCCAGCGAGGTGACAAGAGAGTGATGGACACCCCAGGAGTTGGTTAGGTCCCTGGGGATGCTGCCCTTGCAAGAAATTAGCACAGATCTCATGACACCCTGGCTAGTTTCCAAAACACAACTGTTATAAAAAAGAAAAAAAAGACAAGCCTGATTCCTCCCCTCACACTGGCTCCTTCTTGTCACATGATCTCTTCCTCTTCTTCTCCCTCAGTCTGCACAATGATGCCATCTGCCCCAGAGTCCTCACAAGAGCCAAGCTGTTGCCAGTGACATGCCCTTGAGCTAAACCAAC
>NW_022954125.1:0-299 GCF_012274545.1 Fukomys damarensis | reverse complement strand
TACAATTTATTACAACTAAGGAAAGAGATTGCAAAAACCTTATATTACACAGAAATAAAAAGGATCAATAGAAATCACTGTGAAGAACTATAAACCAAAAAGACGGAAAACCTAAAGCTAATGGATAAAATTATGATACCAATAATCTGTTAAAATGAAACATGAAGACCTACAACAAACTAAAGCTAAGAACCAAATAGCTTCATGAAGAATTTTGTCAAACTTTTAAAGAACAAGCTCAAACAAATTCTTCACAAACAATCCCACAATTTGAAAGGGAAAGAATCATTCTAAACTCA
>NW_022954124.1:0-219 GCF_012274545.1 Fukomys damarensis | reverse complement strand
CAAAACACCTCCGAAGATCCAGGGGAAGTGGCCCCGCGCTCTGGGGACAAAGCAGGGAACTGGGCATTCATGGGGAGCGGCAGTGCTTGCGCAATGCGTTGGCCAGGTAAGATCTGTACCGGAAAAAAGGGGGCCACTGCCAGAAGGAAAATCTCCCCAGTGTAGTCGTTATCCACAAGGGAGGGTTGTACAATAAGGCCTTTAATGGTGGCAGAGGCG
>NW_022954123.1:0-350 GCF_012274545.1 Fukomys damarensis | reverse complement strand
GTTTGATATTTGCACAGTTGCCCCCGGTGTGCTTCCCTCGGCTGGGACATGTAGTGAAATCTTAGTACACACTTTCAAAAACTTGTTGCAAGGGTTGGGTCCTTGTTTAACTGATGAAAAATAGGACTGTGCTAGCAGTTGGATCCTTCTGTGTCACGAAGTGGTAGGGATGACCAGGGAGAGTCATTGAGTTTTATTGAAGCTTCATCTTTTTAGAAGGCCCTTCTGCAGTTCCTATGACCAAGCAGAAGAGTACTGTATATCCCAGGCGAGGGACTCAACCATAAGAAGCCTTGTCATCCTCAGGTGGTCATGCTTCTGCTAAAATTGATTGTAGGAACCCACATAAA
>NW_022954122.1:0-582 GCF_012274545.1 Fukomys damarensis | reverse complement strand
TAGGCATATAATAGGTAAGATACCAGAAACCCAACAGAAGAATAAAATTCTATCATCAGTTAGAGAAAAGAAACAAATCATGTACAAAGGAAAGCCCATCAGAATCACATCAGATTTCTCAACACAAACCCACAAGGCAAGAAGAGCATAGAGGGATGTATTTCAAGCCCTAAAGGAAAACAACCTCCAATCCAGATTGATATACCCTGCAAAACTATCTTTCAAAATTGATGGAGAAATAAGACACTTTCATGAGAAGGAGCACCTTGCGAACTTCATAAATACTAAACCAACACTCCAAAAACTTTAAACAATTTCCTTGGAAAAAAAACAGTGAAGACCACAACCCAAGGAATCCCAGAAAAATGAATCCATCAGGCACACCAAGAATTTAAGTGCAAAGGAAGAATCCCCCAAAAAAGAAAAAAATATCATGAAAAGGATAACTCAATACATATCAGTTCCGTTATAACCATCATTTTTAATGGTCTCAATTCACTAATCAAAATAAATAAACTGGAAGAATGCATTAAAAACCAAGATCCAACAATATACTGCATATAAGAAACACTTAATTCAAAA
>NW_022954121.1:0-322 GCF_012274545.1 Fukomys damarensis | reverse complement strand
TCTTCAGACTTTCTTATTATCTTTCCCCCTGGGAAGCTCTGTGGCCTCAAGCAGACTTCTATGCCTCCTCAGTGGCACTAGAACTACTTTCCTCCCATTAGTTTCTGGTGTTTGCAATTCAATGATGTTGTGAATGGCATCTCATGGTATGGTCCTGGTCTGCCTGGGTTGTCCTTCACTCTAGACAACGTGCTCTCCCTCAGGCCCTCTTGCAGACCTCTACTCAGTCCTGTTTTGGTAATGTCCTATACCTTGTGTTGACATTTTATACTTTCTGAAGCAGTACTCCTTATCTTCTGTCCTGCATCTCAGAGATGCCCCT
>NW_022954120.1:0-2142 GCF_012274545.1 Fukomys damarensis | reverse complement strand
TATTATGGATGATGCTTGTGTTTTATTCTTATTTTTTATTTTTATAATACATGCTCGCAGTACATAATGGTCACCTTCCTCCCGGGGAGTTGACTCATGTAAAGAACATATCACGATTCCCTTTTATCCTCTCCCTCTCCACTCCCCCAACTCTTGGTCCCCTTCCGTTTTGCAAAAGATCTAGCTCCCTATGTTCTATTGCCTATCTTTTACTTTGCTTATTTATATTTTGGGTTTCTCATATAAGAGGAACCATGCAATACTTCATAAGCTTGTGTGTCTGATTTATTTCACTTCACATGGTCTCAAGGTGCATCCATTTTCCTACAGATGATTAAAATCATGGAATGATGCTTGTGTGGGTATTGGGGGGGTTGTTTGTTGGTTGGTTTTTTTTAGATAAGGGCTCTTTATATAGTTCAAGCTGGCCTTGAATTCATGGTGGCCCTCCTGCCTCAGCCTCCTGAGTGCTAGAATCACAGGCTTGCACCGCCACACCCAGCGGACAGCATGATGCTTCTACAGACCAAGTAGAAACGAAATTGTAAGTACAATTGTGCATGCAGGCAAACACCAGGCCTTCGGAACCCTCCCCACAATCTGTGGTAGTGCTTTCTCCCACGCCTACCGGCCAACCTCCCTTTGCCAGGCAGTTAGCTCCAGGGAAACAGGGAGCTCTAGAGCCAGAACCCTCCATACCAATGGAGGAGAAAACAACTCCCAACTGGCTAGAGGTCAGATGTGCCGAGGTCATGTCCCCTGAAATTGAAAAGGACAACAGGGGTTAAGAGCAGGAAAGGCTTATTGAGAGACAGTGCCAGAGAGACTCAAGGGGTCCCAGTGGGCTGCCACCCAAGCCCTTTCACCAAGAGTGTTCTATAGAGCAAAATTACAGGGTGGGAGCAACATGGGGCAAACTATAGTGAACCTGTAGGGTTATGAGCACAGTGCTTAGCTACTATTGATCCAACGGGGAAGCGGGTCAGGTAGCAAGGGCACAGGGAAGGGTTGAAGGCATTTTGGGAAGGATGGGTCTGGATGCTCTGGGCACCCACCAAGCAAGGCTGACGCCTACCTGGACTTCCCAGACCAGGTGGTGCTTATTACAGAATAATCCCAACTTCCTGTTTGTCCCTCAGGGACGTCTTGAGGCCTGGCCTTCTTCAGATGCACCTACAGGCAGTTTCTGGATGTTCGCTTCTGCACTGCCTGCCTTGGGGGCCCAGCCCTGCCTGACAGCCTGTAACTTCTGTGTGACTTAGCCGCCTGTGACACCACTGCACGCATTCCTCAGTGGAGTTGTTAAGAGACACCGAGAGCCCCCAGAAGGCTGGGAGTGCGGCTCCATGGTGCAGCACTCGCCTGGCACGCGCAAGGCCCTGGGTTTGGTTCCCAACACTGCCAAAGAAGGAAATCAGAAAAGGAGTGAGTCACAGGCAGTGGAAACACGAAACTTGGAAGTTACATGGTCCTGTCTCGCACTTTAGATGACAGTGAACTCTAAGTCACCAGGCTGGGGATTTCCAAAGCAAGGGAGAAGTCAGGCCTCAGAGCAGACCTGCCAGACACACAGCGAGCCATGGGGTCCATTCCCTGCAGGACTCATTTCACAGGTGCTGTCTTGAAGGTGTGTCTGGTTTTGAAAAATAGTCTGCGAGCGGCCAACATTTCCGATCCAGAGAGGAGAGTGGCTTTGGTTCACTTTCCCACTGGGTCCCAAGTAGGGGAAGGGCAGGGAGGGAGAAGAGAGGGGCAAGAGAGCAAGAAGAGGGAGGGAAAGAAAATGAAAGCTGGAGGAATTTCACTTTTGTAGCTTTGAATAATTTAAACGTTTCTTGCCATAAAATCAAACAGTTCATTGTTCTTTGAGACAGGGTCTCACTCTGTAGTTCAGGCTGGCCTTGAATCCACTATGAAGCCCAGGATGGCCTCAAACTTGGGACAATCCTCCTGCCTCAGCCTCCTGAGTGCCGGGATCACAGGAGTGTGCCACCGGCGGAGAGGTTTCAGGAACTGCTGCAAGATGAACACCACCTGGACCACAATAAAAACCCAGCAGCCCCCAGCGGCTCTACAGAACTTGTCTGTCTGGTTCGGCCGGCCTGGCCTGGGTATCGTTGGTTCCTCTGCTGGTGCACAGGG
>NW_022954119.1:0-208 GCF_012274545.1 Fukomys damarensis | reverse complement strand
AACTTACGTTTTGCAATGATCATTCTGAATTCAGTAAGGAGAGTATGTCAGAGAGGGCAGAAGCAGGAAGCAGGAGGTGTTGGATCAGCCCAGACAGGAGATGAGGCTCTCCTGATCCAGGAGGAGGCTGGACACAGACAAGGGTCAGAACTAGAATGGAGGCTCACAGAGAGAGAGCCCGGAGAGGTGCAGACCCATTGGTCTGGAG
>NW_022954118.1:0-212 GCF_012274545.1 Fukomys damarensis | reverse complement strand
GAGAGAGATCGTGCCTGGAGAGGGGCGCTTGCTCTAAAGCCAGCCGCGCCTGCCTTGGTCGGTGCTTGCCGTCTTTCCAAACAGGCTCACCGAGCATCAGCTCCACGGCGCCCAGCGCGGCTGTGGAATGAAGGAGGGAGTCACGAACAGCGGCCCAGTCTCCAAAGCTCATCCCCACGTAGTCCCAGGCCACAGCCGCCCGCCTTATCCCC
>NW_022954117.1:0-248 GCF_012274545.1 Fukomys damarensis | reverse complement strand
TTCTTTAAAGGTTTGTCTCCTGATACCCATGCATGGCACCATTATAAGGCTCATAAGAATTTCTTGGTGAGAATCCTGGAAGTATATATATTTCTGAAGTATCAGGGATCTCTGAGAACCTGTCAGCCCCACTTTATCATGCTTACAGTAATACCTGGAATGACACTTGTTTTGGGTTCCAATCTAGTGCTGCCACTAAACTAGCTGTGTATCTTAGCACATTACTCATTTCTGTGGGGCCCACCGAG
>NW_022954116.1:0-268 GCF_012274545.1 Fukomys damarensis | reverse complement strand
GACCAGCCCAAAATGTGTTTATATTGAATAAAATATTCAACTTAATCCTTCAGGATGGGGACTAAGAAGGAATTGAGGAGAGAGAGGTAGATAGGTAGAAGGATAGAAAAAGGTTAGAAGTAAGTCCAGAGCACACAGGAAGATCACAGAAACTTTAGGAAACTGTGGAAGACAAGAAGAAGAGACAGAATGAAAGAACAAGGAAAATAGAACAATGTAACAGCAATAGGGAAACTAATAACAATGGGGAGAAGGAAAGAGAGAAGAA
>NW_022954115.1:0-234 GCF_012274545.1 Fukomys damarensis | reverse complement strand
CTGTTGCCTAGGATGGCTTTTGCTATTCTAGGTCTCTTATGGTTCCAAATTAATTTTTGGATTGTTTTCTCTAGTTCTGTGAAATACAATGTTGGAATTTCAATTGGCATTGCATTGAAAGTATATAGCAGTTTTGGTAGTATGGCCTTTTCCACTATGTTGATTCTTCCAACCCAGGAGCAGGGGCTATCTTTCCATTTTTTTTATATCCTCTTCAATTTCTTTTTTCAGAGT
>NW_022954114.1:0-208 GCF_012274545.1 Fukomys damarensis | reverse complement strand
CTTCCCATTTCTAAATGTCAGCAATCTTATTAGAATCTTATGCATTGTTGCAGATTATTCACATCAGGGAAACTATTTGGTATTCACACATGTGTGACTTATTTCACTTAGGAGTATATCTTCAATATGTATCCATTTGGTGTGATGAATTCTTAAGTGCTCACTTTTTGGAGTACCAGTTCTTCTGTTTATAACAAATGCCCCATTG
>NW_022954113.1:0-388 GCF_012274545.1 Fukomys damarensis | reverse complement strand
AGTTTCAGGGACCCCTCAGGCTGCACCAAGCCTCCTCCAGACTCCACCAGCTGCACCTCACACTGCACACCTGCAAACAGAGAAACTTCTTGCTCAGGAGAATGTCACACATGACCACTGTTTATCCTACTCTGGTCCACACACACACACGAACTCTCTCTTATTCTTCATTAGTTACCTTTTATAAGAGCAACCAGGAAAACCCAGCTCAGCACAAGCTCCATGGTGAGCAGCCTGTGCTCAGTCCTGATCACTGAGGGGAAACAGCTGGGACCACGGCTGGGCTCCTCTGCAGAGCTGCAGGGTCAGGGCTGGGCTACTTTTATCAGCAGACAGTGGCCCTATTTGCATGGCCTCTTGCTCTATAACTCTTCTTTTCCATCCCATT
>NW_022954112.1:0-200 GCF_012274545.1 Fukomys damarensis | reverse complement strand
TCCACTGTTTAAATCACCTAATGCCCACTGTATCGTGAGTGCATTCTTAGGAAACCAACACAAGTTTTTTCCATTCCTGTTTGCTGTTCTGATTGTGAATAGGTAACTGCAGAAGACATTTCCTCTTGCATGCAGAAGATGTAAGGAAATAGAATTTCCAGTGAGCCATAATGTTTGTATAATTATCCAGAGTGGGTCCA
>NW_022954111.1:0-934 GCF_012274545.1 Fukomys damarensis | reverse complement strand
CTTTTATTGGTATTAATATTTACTATTTCATGAAAGTGTTTGCATTTGTTTGTATAATTAATATTTTATATTATAGGGAGGGGCTGTAGCAGGAAACGTGGCTCATATTCTGGATTCAAATCATGGAAAGGTTAGTGTGCCCCATAACACATAATAATGATGAAATAATAAAACAATTTTTCTTTATAGCTTTTAGGGTCACATCCTATCAAATAGAGTCCCTAAGCCAGCATAGAAGGCAGGGAGCTGTGAAGAGAATTGGTTAACACGCTTCTTTTTCTCGCACAGAAGGCGTTACTATACACTGCCATGAATCAGTTGGCAGTGGGAAGCACTTCGGCCGAAAATGAAAAAAATACTGCACTAAAGACCATTCAGAAGGCGGCTCTCCTTTCTCCGGGTGAATATGATCTATAGTCCATTTTATTAATTGAGACTCTCGAGTTTGCATTTGTCATAGACCAAAGTTTATATTTCCATGAAATAAGATAAAAAATAACTTTAGGAAAATGTTTCAGGGTTTTTATATTATTTGATTGTCTACATTTGGCTGCTCATAATTAGGAAATCAGTTACTCAGCTGCCTAAAGGGAATGTCTGGCTAAAGATACTTCATTACCTGAATGATGTATATTCAAGAAGTGGCTTTATTTCCATTTTTCTGTGTCTCGGTTGATGAGATTTTACCTAAAATTGCTAAATTATTGAATCATGTTTATTTTTAGTTAGTTTTGTTGTTGTTGTTGTTTTTGGTGTCAGGGACTGAACTTGAGTCCTTGCGCTTGGAAGCAGTCAGCGGAACCACTGAGATAAATCCCTGGCACAAATCATGTTTATTTTTACGTGTAGTTAACCTTTTTCAGTTGTTATTTCTTTGCAGTACATGTTTGCAGTACATAGCGATTATAGTCCTTGTGGGGAGTTGGTACATGGA
>NW_022954110.1:0-276 GCF_012274545.1 Fukomys damarensis | reverse complement strand
AAACAAAACAAAGCCAAATAATAGTAACAACCAAAACATTAGTTGGGATGATCAAAAGTGATAGGAGATATCTGAGAGTTAAATATGAGACATTATTTGCATTCTCCATTAGCATGGCTTACCCGCACCACGGTTTCTAGCGCATAAAATGTGCCTCTATCTGTGCCATGAAAACAAAACTCTGGGGTTGTACTGAGGAAAGTTGAGAGATATAAGATTTAGATTCAAAGGAATAATTTTAAAGAACGAGTGGCTCCACTAAAGCTGTCTACCAAG
>NW_022954109.1:0-227 GCF_012274545.1 Fukomys damarensis | reverse complement strand
CCTGGAGAAGTGTTAAAGGTAAATGAAAACCACCAACAAGATACTATTTCAAAATACAGTGGACCCTTGACTTACAAACTCAATTTGTTCACAAGGGCTGGTTGTAACTCAGGTTGGTCAGTTGAAGGCTCAGGCTCTATCCGGCTTTCAAAGTCTCTCTCCTGTATACAGGCAGATCTCAGTGTCCTTAGGGAGATGCAGGCCCAGGATTTCTCAGTGAACCCCAC
>NW_022954108.1:0-932 GCF_012274545.1 Fukomys damarensis | reverse complement strand
AAACTCACAGAGTTGGAGCACTTTTCTCTGTGGAGTACTTCACATTCATGAAACTGACGGCATTCGCTTTAAACAGCTAAGTGGCGAGAGAAGCTGTTTCCCGGGGAAAACTGAACTTTAAACCGCAGAAGCCCTCTACAAAGTGCGTTTGTGTTCTAACATCAAACTGAACCTATCCCCAAGTATGCAGAGCTCAGGAGGTTTGTGTGCACTCAGAGCTGCTAGGCACTCGCTTAGGCCTGAAGGGCTTCTCTGCTAAAAGTGCCTCACAACAGTGTTTCAATCTCTGCCAGGCAGAGAGCTACAAACAAAAAGGAATACAGTTGTACTCCACATAGGGTGTGCATTTCACTGGTAAACTCACAGAGTTGCAGCACCTTTCTCTGTGGAGTACTTCACATTCATGAAACTGACCGATTTCGCTTTAAACGGCTAAGCGGCGAGAGAAGCTGTTTCCCGGGGAAAACTGCACTTTAAAGCGCAGAAGACCTCTGCAAAGTGCGTTTGTGTTCTAATGTGAAACTGAACCTATCCGCAAGTATACAGAGCTCTGAAATCTTGTGTGCACTCAGAGCTGCTAGGCACTCTCTTAGGCCTGAAGGGCTTCTCTGCTAAAAGTGCCTCACAACAGTGTTTCAATCTCTGCCACGCAGAGACCTACACATAAAAAGGAATACAGTTGTACTCCACATAAGGTGTGGACTTCACTGGTAAACTCACAGAGTTGCAGCACCTTTCTCTGTGGAGTACTTCACATTCATGAAACTGACTGCTTTCGCTTTAAACAGCTAAGTGGTGAGAGAAGCTGCTTCCCGGGAAAACTGCACTTTAAAAGGCTGAAGACCTCTGCAAAGTGCGTTTGTGTTTTTACGTCAGACTGAGCCTATCCGCAAGTATACAGAGCTCTGCAGGCTTGTGTGCACTCAGAGCTG
>NW_022954107.1:0-648 GCF_012274545.1 Fukomys damarensis | reverse complement strand
CCGCAGCCCGCAGCCCACAGCCCGGCCCTACCTGCTGTAATGAGCATGTAATTAATAGGTAGGGAATTAATAAAATCAATAAGTGAATATGCCCCATGTAACTGGCAGCTGACAGCTTAGCTGACAGCTTAGCTGACAGCTATGACTCAATGTAACTGACAATTTAAGATAAGAAACCTGTGCCTGCATAGACTACGCCCATGTGGAATTTCCCTCCAAGATAAAGACCGAAAGTGAAACCCCAAACCATCTCCCGCCTTACGACCACCTGCTTTCACCTGAATACATGGCCCGAGCGATAAGGAGCAGTCGGGGCATAAAAGCGGCGTACCCAAGACCAAGTCGTCGTCGTCCACCGCGACCCGACCTGACTGTCACTCCTCGCTACGTCGCCACGCCACGCGACTTGACCGATTGCTGCCGGAGGCCCTGCTGGAACCGGAGCCGATCATCACTTTGCAGCTCGAACCTCTGCCCGACAGCCCGGCGCTCGGTGTCACGGACTCAGGTCGTATAGTCCTGCTATAGCTTATAATATTTTGTAACAACCCGGTATTGTACTTGCCTCCATACCGAGGGAAAGGGCTAGGATGCTCTCTTGATTGTTATTGTGGTATTTGCTTTGATATTGCTTTGCTTGTGTGACAA
>NW_022954106.1:0-314 GCF_012274545.1 Fukomys damarensis | reverse complement strand
AAAAAAAATTAACATGAACATAAATCACATGAACACAAATCTGATCATATCTATCATCATAAACTACTTTAGTCTGGGCTCCTGATGTTTTTCTAAATTCTGGATTCCAGAAGATCTGTACACTTGGGAAACACAAATACATTCAATATACCATGAGATTAGCAATAATTAGCATGACAGCTGTATAGAAGAAATCTTTACATATATTTGCTTTGTTTTTATTTTCAAGGCAAAATTTAGATTTTTTTAAACCAGGTTTATATGGTGTGACTGCATTGATAAGCATTAAAGGACATCTTTAGAACTCTTTTTTT
>NW_022954105.1:0-463 GCF_012274545.1 Fukomys damarensis | reverse complement strand
TTGACCACGTTCCGATCCCGGACATCCCAGATCCTGACGGTGCCGTTGCTGAAGCCGGCGAAGGCCAGGCTGCCTTTGAGGTCGGCGTCCAGGGCCTGGCAGGAGAGCCCCTCGCAGGGCAGCTGGCTTGGGTTGTGCAAGTCCGGCGCCAGCAGGTCCCAGACATTCACGCCCGACAGGCCGTGGCCGCCGGCGAAGAGCATCTTGCCGTTGGGGGCCAGCATGCAGGTGGACAGGAAGGCGCCCGGGGTCTGGATGGGCCAATGCAGGTGGCTCTGGGGGAAGGTGTCCTGGGCCTCCCGGCCGCCCAGCCTCCACACCTTGAGGCCGCCCGGGCCGCAGGTGAACGCGTGGCGCGTGAGGCTGTTTACGGCCGTGGCGAGGACGTGGTGCCCATGTTGCAGCATGTGCAGCCTCTGCACCTTGTAGGGCAAGCCCAAGCTCTCGGACTGGCCCCGTGGGG
>NW_022954104.1:0-553 GCF_012274545.1 Fukomys damarensis | reverse complement strand
AGAGAAATGCAAATTAAAACAACACTAAGATTTCATCTTACTCCAGAAAGAATGACAACAATTAGTAAATCAAATAATAACAAATGCTGGCATGGCTGTGGCAAAAAGGAACTCTCCTACATTACTGATGAGAATGCAAATAATACAATCGTTATGGGTCAGTATGGAGATTTCTCAAAGAATTAAAACTAAAAATTCCTACAACCCAAGCTATCCCCCTGCTAGGTATCTGCCCCAAAGTGCTAAAGTCATCACTCTACAGAAATACATGCACACCAATGTTTATAATAGCACAATTCATAATAGATAAATACTAGAAGCAGCCTGTTACCATTTATTGAGAATTTCCATTCCCCTTAAATTATTTTGGCAACTTTGTCAAAAATCGATTAACCATATAAGTACAGATCAATTTCAAGATGCTAATCTTTATTACTAATGAGTACTGTATGTCTATCCTAATACCAACAATATACTATCTTGATTAATATAACTTTATTGTAAATCTTGAAATCACATAGTGTAAGCTTGCTAACTTTGGGTTTTTTTTTTT
>NW_022954103.1:0-205 GCF_012274545.1 Fukomys damarensis | reverse complement strand
TGAAGAAGAAGATGGAGGAGAAGAAGGAGGAGGAAGAAGAGGAAGAAGAAGGGGAAGCAGAAGGAAAAAGAGAAGACAAGAAAAGTAAAGAGGAAAAGGTTCCCAGGGATTTAGCTCAGTGGCACCGCACCTGCTTCGCAAGTGCAAGGTCCTGAGTTTGATCCCTAGTACTGAAAGACGAAAAGAAAGAGGAAAAGGAAAAAAA
>NW_022954102.1:0-211 GCF_012274545.1 Fukomys damarensis | reverse complement strand
ATTCAAGTCAGAAATTGCAGATTAGTACTTAGTAGAAAGTGCTCATACTAATAATTTAATCAAATTATTTAATAATAGTGTTGAAAAGAACTATACCAATGCTTGAATTGATGGAACAGAGATAATTTTAGTGCATGCCACACTGCACTAACTTTGTATTTTCAGAAGTATTTTGGATTTCTTAGTACTTAAAATTATGTCAAGGTGTTTC
>NW_022954101.1:0-240 GCF_012274545.1 Fukomys damarensis | reverse complement strand
TAAACCATAGTGATACATTTTGAATGAACAGCAAATTAATCAAAAGTTCTCATGCACTTCTGTGCTCAGGAATAAATGGAGTAGAAGCAAATCAAAAATTCCAAATAGAAAAAAAGCAAAACCAATAATAAAATTAAAAATAATTTTTTATTATCCAAGAGAATGTTACAAATTAATGGGGGGAGCTCATAAGTATGACTCCAAAGCTTTCTTTTAGATCAGTGGAAAAACATGTTATTT
>NW_022954100.1:0-254 GCF_012274545.1 Fukomys damarensis | reverse complement strand
GAAATAATGCGCATGAGCAAGTTTTGTAAACTTTAAAGCTGGAAAAACATTTATTATTTTAATGGTGTCCCAAACTGGAGCCTAGATTGGGGATGCCTGGGCCTGCTTGATGAACTGGTAAGTGGAGATTCTGAGTCACACCATGGGAGGAAGAAGGGGTACTTTTGCTCATATGCCAGAAAAAGAAAAAGAGAGTACAAACAAACAAAAAACAAACACAAACACAAACAAACAAGACCCATAGTCAGCATGTG
>NW_022954099.1:0-284 GCF_012274545.1 Fukomys damarensis | reverse complement strand
ACATGTTGGAGAAGTGGGGTGAGCGGGCAACCCACTTTCTGGTCCCCCTTTTGTCTCTCTTAGGCATAAGCTTTCTTTCCCTCAATAAATTTTTCCTACTCTTAAAAAAAAAAAACTCCAATTCCAAAAATAAATTGCAAAAGAGGAGGATTATGTTCCTCAATTTTAAGACTTACTAATTTTTTTCTTTTTTTTTTACTAAGTTTATTGGTACATGTTAAGTATATAGTACAGTTACATTCATCATTAGGATCTTGTACATCTACATGACTTCTCTTGGTTCT
>NW_022954098.1:0-219 GCF_012274545.1 Fukomys damarensis | reverse complement strand
GATTTTTCATACTTCTGTTCCTTTTCCCACTTTCTCAATGTCTCCTGTAATCAAGGCTACCACGCCTCTACATTTGGAGACGGGGAGAAGGGGACAGTTGGTAAGATAATTGAGTGAGCTCATTTGGGAGGCTGTGTCTCAAATCTTTTCATGATTTCTTTCACATGTTATGCTTCCGGTTTGAGAAACATACCAAGGTGAACAGACAATGCTTAATTG
>NW_022954097.1:0-267 GCF_012274545.1 Fukomys damarensis | reverse complement strand
CCGAAGTATTTCACAGGATTTTAGGCCAGGCATCACCATCCATCTTCAGACTTTCTTATTATCGTTCCCCCTGGGAAGTTCTGCGGTCTGAAGCAGACTTCTGTGTCTCCTCAGTGGCACTGGGATCACTTTTTTCCCATCAGTTTCTGGTGTTTACACTCCAAAGATGGTGTGAATGGCATCTCATGGGACTGGCCCTGGTACGCCTGGGTTGTCCTTCACTCTAGACAAAGTGCTCTGCCTCAGGCCCTCTTGCACACCTCTCCG
>NW_022954096.1:0-889 GCF_012274545.1 Fukomys damarensis | reverse complement strand
ACAAGTATATATATATTAGAACTTATTTTAATAAAGTATAGAAAGAAAACTGATTGTTTCAAGGTTTTAGTAGAGAAAAGCAAGCATGAGGAAGCCAAAGGACTTTCCTAAAACTACTATCACAATTTGACAGAGTGGTCTTATGTTAGACCTGAAAATATTTACTAAAATGACCTACACTATTATTAAATTCTGAAGTTAGACTATTCTTGATTTAAGCTACATGGATACCAGTGAAATAATAGCAACTTAATGCCAGTTAAATTACATGGCCAGAGGGCCAAGTAATTTAATTAGGAGGTTTTCTTTTCTTGTTTTTTTCCTCTGTACTGGGAATTGAACTCAGAACCTTAAGCTTGCCAGGCAGACTCAATGCCACTGAGCACGTCCCCAGCCCTAAGCAATTTCATTGGTTAAATACACGAGAAGATACATTTGACAGAGATTCATATTTTCAAATGTTCACAGTGATTTTTACCTGGTAAAATCATGACTTTGTCACTGGAGGTCAGAGGATGGCTATCTTTATACCATGTCAGTGTAGGAGGAGGAGCAGCATTTGTTTCACAGAAGAGAGAAATGGGATTGTTGATGATCACATCTTTGGCTTCACCACTTCTGCCAGTATCTAGCATGTTTCCTATTTCCCAGAGTTTCTGAAAACTTGGAGGAACTATGGCGGAAAAGCATTAAATTTTGGTCAAGCACAAATGCTAGCTAGTGTCAAATCATTAACCAAAGATCTTGACTGTATTTTGACAAGAGTGACTTGTAAGTATGATAAATTAGATGATATTCTTAAGTGCTTATGTGTCTCCCAACACTAACTATTAGTCAATAAAGTACCAGACAGAAGTTGAAGCTGATTCTTATGTGGAAGAACAAGAAA
>NW_022954095.1:0-527 GCF_012274545.1 Fukomys damarensis | reverse complement strand
AAGTTAAATTACAAACAAAAGGCTGCAAAACATTTGTAAAAGTATGTTGATAAATTGTTAATGCTCCTTTTTCCACTGCTATGTAAAGAGGTGGCAAAATTAATAAAAACTACTAAGGCTCTAGTAGTTAAAGATATAAACTTACTTACAATTTCAAAAGAAGAAACCAACAGGTAGTATAAATCCAAAAGGAAATCTTTTATAATGGTGCAGGATATTTGATAGTGTAGAAAGGTATATGAAGTATGATTGATCAGTCTTTTTATAAAGAAAAAGCTACAATTCTGTGTTATATATGTGTAGAGTGATTTTTCTACTCTCTATTTTATTATAAAAATAGACCATCACTAAAATTAGACCCATGCATTTCAGTTATCACATACTTAACCACACTGACAACTAACATCATAACACAATACAGTTTGAAGTTGACCTGATTATAAGTCCTAGCGCTTGTACAGGGCTTACTCAAGCTAACAGGCTCTTTTGGACTTTGAATTCATTAACTGTGGGCACTTCTATTGCCC
>NW_022954094.1:0-227 GCF_012274545.1 Fukomys damarensis | reverse complement strand
ATCTGTGAGGGTTTTTTTGAGGAATAAGGATGATGCACCTTGAGATTGGTTACTGAAGGTTACGTGTGGGTGGGATGCATTGCCATAACCAAGGAGAGGTAATGTTCACTTTAGAGCATCATTTTGCGGGGGCTACTGGATATTGAACCCAGGGCCTTCACAGCATGCTACATCCTCAGGCCTTTTTTGTTCATGAAATTTATTGGTACACTTTAGGTATACAATAC
>NW_022954093.1:0-361 GCF_012274545.1 Fukomys damarensis | reverse complement strand
AGTTAAGTTCCCAGCTCTTGAGACAGACTTTTGCTAAGTCATAAAGTTGCCCAGGTTGGGCTCAAATTTATGATTTTCCTGTCTCAGCCTCCCACAGGGCCAGGTATATGCCACTATGCCTAGCTAGAGACAAAAGTTTTTATATATTTTTCTCTTGCTTCTTTCTTTAAACTTAACACTCACAGGTTATTCTGATTGTCATTGTTTATGTGGAGTTCTTGATTATTTCTTTCTGAGGGCCAGTTGTCCATAATAGAATTTGTGTTTCTCTGCTCATCACATAGACAAATTAAGCAACTAGGATTTTGTCAGTTGAGAAGCAAGGAGGGAAACTAGTGCTTATTTATTTATTTATTTTTAG
>NW_022954092.1:0-243 GCF_012274545.1 Fukomys damarensis | reverse complement strand
ATAAAAAATCAGAGACCTCTTAGCAAATATGGGGTGTGAAAGAAAAATGAGTCTCGCACAACCCACTTTGTGCCTGGAAGCTGATGGAGGTGCTCACAGTGCTACCATCATAAAGAAAAAAAAGATGGATTAAATATTTAATGTAACACAACAGTGAAGTCTTTTATATTTACTTCTTAGTAACAAAGTAAATGTAATTTCTACATTCTTGGGATGAAAGAAACTTCTCAGCAAAGGGAAATC
>NW_022954091.1:0-659 GCF_012274545.1 Fukomys damarensis | reverse complement strand
TTGAGCATCTTTCCTCTGCCATTCCTTTTCTCTATTATGTTCCTACCTTGGAGCCAAATAATGATAAACTAAACACACTAAAACTATGACCAAAACTGAACCTCTCCTCCCTTAAGTTACAGATGTCAATTGTTTTGTCCCATTGATGGGAAACTAACTAATACAACGTTTTGGCATGAGTCTATAACATATGGAAAAAATGAAATGTATGACAAAATGACATGACAGTTGTGAGGAGAGAAAGCAGACTCATGCAACACATCATGAAAAAGACACATTCTGAGAAATGAGTCATTTGGTGCTTTCCTCATGTTTGCAAACATCATAGCATGTATTTACACAAACTACAATGGGTTCAGCATCACTAGGTAATACAGTCTTCTGGGATCACCAGTATGTATGTGGTCCTCCATTGACCAAACACTGTTATGTGATGTATGACTACATAATTATAAAGTTCTTATGTTAGATGAATGGCAACTAACTGTCCTAGTTTACCTGGAACTGAGGGTTTTCTTTTAACACCAGATTTTTCAGTACTAAACTAAGATAGTTCCAGGAAACAGATTATTAGTCACCCTAACACAGCAAGCAGAGTGGTGTCACTTGAGTGTTTACTACAAGAGTTATATTGACTTTGGCCAAACTACTTAATTCCT
>NW_022954090.1:0-1151 GCF_012274545.1 Fukomys damarensis | reverse complement strand
GACTACTTAGCCAGGTCATGTCAATAATGCAATATTATTCTTATATTTCCTTATATGGAAAATGTGATCCAAAACTTCTGTAGTGATTAGGTTGCATTACATGAAAATGGCATTTTAGATTCTTGTTTCCTTTTCTAGATTAAAAAAAAAACTCAATATTCTCAGAGTCTGAGAGTTATGAGGAAATGAATCCTGGAATGGATAAGAGTGAACTTTGAAACAGATGCTTCTCCGGTCAAGCAAAGAAGTGAGAAACAGCTCTGCCTCATACTTTGACTGCAGCCTTTCTAAAAGCCCAGATAAATCTGGCCTCAATTCCAGAACTGTGGAAATTGTAAGAAGTTAAATGTGTACTTTTGAACTTGCCAATATTTGGTAAGCATCTACATAGAATAAAAATAAATACAGGATTTGATATCAATAAGAACATACCTAATAAAACAGGAAGGGATTTAGAACAAGATAGTGAGAAACACTTATAAGATTTTAAAATTATGACTCTATTTAAGGCATTTTTTGTACAAAGCTAAACTGAACAGAATGAGCAAAATTTTAATATAGCTCCACAAAATCTCTGCCATTAACATCTTTTACCAGAGTGGTGTATTTGCTGCAACAAATGAGTCTACATTGAACATCATTATTATCTGGTATTTGTAGTTTACTGTGGGATTCACTCTTGGTGTTTTGTATTCTAGTGATTTTTATAAACATACAGTAACAAGTGCCCATTACTATATTATTACCCAGAAGTTTTACTGGCCTAAAGTTCCCATGATTTGCTTTCAGAGGGTGACCAATCCTTCCACTGACTGGAAAGAGGGATGGTGAGGGCTAAAGAAAGGAAATAGAGGCTTGTGTGATTTCAAAGTATAAGGGGCAGGGGGCAGATGGTCAGGGCTTCAGAGTGGACAAACACTAAGACTTTCTGAGCATAGCACTAGTTATCGGTGCACACAATAATTGGAGGGAGTATCAGGCTTATGGGGCAGAGGTAATCCTATGCTGATGAGGATATTAGTTCACTGAGGATTTTGTTGATGAGGATCCTATATTGATAATGAGAGCACTCTTACAATAGTAGGTACTGGGAAATGGGAAGAAAATGTTCAAATGGGAAGGAGAACAAGGGAGGAGAGTGGGAGAAAGGA
>NW_022954089.1:0-707 GCF_012274545.1 Fukomys damarensis | reverse complement strand
AAACTGACCGCTTTTGCTTTAAACCGCTAAGCGGCGAGAGAAGCTGTTTCCCGGCGAAAACTGAACTTTAAAGCGCAGAAGCCCTCAGCAAAGTGCGTTTGTCTTCTAACGTCAAACTGAACCTATCCCCAAGTATACAGAGTTCTGGAGGCTTGTGTGCACTCAGAGCTGCTAGGCACTCTCTTAGGCCTGAAGGGCTTCTCTGCTAAAAGTGCCTCACAACAGTGTTTCAATCTCTGCCAGGCAGAAATCTACATACACAAAGGAATGCTGTTGTACTCCCCATAAGAAGTGGACTTCACTGGTAAACTCACAGAGTTGCAGCACCTTTCTCTGTGGAGTACTTCACATTCATGAAACTGACCGCTTTCGCTTTAAAGGGCTAAGCTCGAGAGAAGCTGTTTCCAGGGGAAAACAGCACTTTAAACCCCAGAAGCCCTCTGCAAAGTGCGTTTGTGTTCTAATGCCAAACTGAACCTAACTCCAAGTAGAGAGAGTTCTGGAGGCTTGTGTGCACTCAGACCTGCTAGGCACTCTCTTAGGCCTGATGGGCTTCTCTCTTAAAAGTGCCTCACAACAGTGTTTCAAACTCTGCCAGGCAGAGACCTACAAACAAAAAGGAATACAGTTGTATTCCACATAATAGGTCGACTTCACTAGTAAACTCACAAAGTTACAGCACCTTTCTCTGTGGAGTGCTGCACATT
>NW_022954088.1:0-520 GCF_012274545.1 Fukomys damarensis | reverse complement strand
TAAAAGGTCTGGGGAGCAGTATTGCCAGTTTGTGTGTGTGTGCACTTGTGTTTCTGTGCGTTTAAGTTTGTGCACATGTGTAGAATGACTGATCAGTAATTTGATTTTTAGTATTTTGTCTTTCAAAAGTACTTTTAAAATTCATTTTCCCTTTCTCTTTGGTCTTCTCTCCTTTATGTTATCATCCTCTGCTTTCACTAAATGTTAAAGTAAACGTAAGGAAAACTTTTATTCCTTGCCTTTTGCCATCTATACAATTTTGATTTCTGTTGTTAGTTATTTAATACTGCAAGCAAATGTGAATTTAGAATAGAAAGCACACTTTAAATTCTATCAGTCAACTTGACAGATATTTTTTAAAGGACAAGGAAGAAAAATTTAAATTTAAATGGCATGGTGTCATTTAAATATGTTAGTTATTTCCTTTTTATAGGAACCCATGTTCAACATTAAAGTGTGGCTCTTTTTCATTAAGAAAGTATTCTGTATACGTGACATTAAAAATCTTTTCTATGTGATA
>NW_022954087.1:0-200 GCF_012274545.1 Fukomys damarensis | reverse complement strand
ACAAAATTTGAATGGTACCTGGTGTAGTTGAGGTGGGAACTGCAAATGATTGCGTAATGCATTCGTTGAATGGTAAAAAATGCTGCAACTTCCTTAAAGGCAAGTAGGAAATATCTGTTAAACTTATCAATATATGAGTAAGGCAGTGGAATGTATAGTATGGCAATATTTATACAATTTTGCCAGGATCACTATGTATA
>NW_022954086.1:0-580 GCF_012274545.1 Fukomys damarensis | reverse complement strand
TTTTTTTTATTTTCTAAATAATATTTTTAACTTATCTTTAATGTTTTAACATTTTTTATCTATTTCTTGTCATTTTTTTCCTTTTTATCTTCTTTTGTTTCTATCTCTCACTCTCTTTATCCCTCCTTGATTTTCACTTCTCTCCCTTTTTGTTACTGTTCCTATCCTAATTCAAATTTATTTTCTTTCTGTTTCTTTTCTTCTCTTTTTCATTCTCTGAATTAGCATTAGTTTTCAAAGAAAGAAATTACAGTCTCTAGCCTCCCTATTGGTGTTAGTTTGTTCTGTTCTTGTGTATATTTTGTTCTGTCTTCTCCTCTTCAACAGCTTCCTAGTGTTTGTGTGATCTTCCTTTGTCCTCTGACCACACTTCTAAACTTTCTCTATCCTATCTATCTATCCCTACCTCCCCAACTCCTTCTAAATCCCCAACCTGAAGGGTGAAGTTGCTTTATTAAAGAGTTTATTCAGTATAAACATATTTTTGGCTAGTTCTTGATTTTGATTTAATTCACACATTTAAAGATGATAGATTAATAACTACAACAAATTGTCATTTTCTAAGCTGTGCATGATGCTA
>NW_022954085.1:0-1376 GCF_012274545.1 Fukomys damarensis | reverse complement strand
ACCTCACAGTACAAAGGCACTTATTTTTAATAGAACTGTATTGTGTAAAGCATAAAACCAAAGCTAGCACTCAGAAACCATGCTTTCCCATTTATCATACAATTTCTGAATTAATATTAAAGATTTTATATATTCTAGAAAAAAATAAACATTGAGATAGCTTGGACTTTAGATCAGTATAGTAGAGTGGCATGGAGCGAAAAGTTGCATACTCTCATGGGTTCCAAACTATCTGTGTAAACGGTGTGTGCGTTTAATCTTAACTGGCCTTTCCTGCATGCATCTTTTTGCATTTGTTTTTGTTTTACATTGGGTTATAGATTGATCTTACGTAATACTCAGAATCTGGTGACTATGGTTTTGGAAAATTACCTTGTGAGACAATCCTGGGCCCCTTAGCACAGCCCAGAGGAAGTCAGCTATTTTCAAATGTCACCTTCTCAGTAGCACTCTCTTCCGTTTCCTGTCTTACATTTATTTGGTCAGTGCTCAGACTGTTGGAGGCCATGTAGCTGGGTCCAAGGCAGAGATGTTCTTGGTTTTTAAGACAACACTTACTAGCATCTCAGGTATACTCTAGAAAGAATCTGTTAAAACTCTCTCATAAACATGTTCCAGAGTTTGGCCTCACATCACCTGCAGCAGGATACTTTAGAATAACTTCATGAAAATAAAAGAAAAATGTGTTAACCTATCTAGGCACTTCTAAGATGTAATCTTAGGAGAACTCAGCAATGTATTTTTTTCATTAAAAAAAGCTATATAAATAACAGTGAAATAGCTTGAAATTGGTGAATTAAGAAATCATTGTCTGGAGAAACGTGGTAGCAGTTATAGACATGGGGAAAGAATTAGGTTCACTCCTGTGTCATGTATTACCACATCCTTTGGTACAGGAAAAATACTAAATTGTAGGCTCTGCTGTACAGGAATGTACAGATTTCTTTGGTCATGTAAAATGGAAATAAAAATAATGAGAAATAGATAAGAAAACAATAACTTCAATGATTAAGTTTTAAAACAGATTAGCCCCTAATAAGTGATACAGGTTGCACTGATAGGCTAAGTAAACAAGAAAAGTTTAGGTGGCTAGTAGGGGAAGGAGGCGACACATCCAAAGTATCTTTTAAATGTGGTTAGTATCTTAAGTGGGTAGATGACGAGAAAACAGACTTTGGTGGAGGTAGGAGGAACAATATGAATAAATATGAGATGGTAGTAAGTGTAGCGTTTAGAGTAATGGAGTGTTGGCAGGGTGGATTGGAAGGAAAAGACTGTACAAATTGGGGGCTGGAGAGGTGGCTTGGGGACAGCAAGACCGTCTGGTGTGTGAGGTCTTGGACTCAGTCCCCAACACTGCAAACTTTTTTTTTTAA
>NW_022954084.1:0-670 GCF_012274545.1 Fukomys damarensis | reverse complement strand
TTCATTGAAATTATATAATCATACTTCATGAACTATTTTGTGTTCCTTTTCAAAAACCAATATCTGAATACTTATCATAAACTTAAAATACAATTTTGCTTATAAATAAGAAAGAAAAAAACTCATTATTGATGTTATAAGAAAGAAATGGCATTATGCAAACATGGTTTACGGGGCTAGGGATTTAGCGCAGTGGTTCTGCTGCCTGCCTCGCAAGGTGCAAGGTCCTGAATTCGATCCCTGGTACAAAAAAAAAAGATAATTGGGGTACAGAGGGACACCCCTGTCTCATATATATCTAGGGATACAGCTCAGTTGTAGAGCACCTTCAAATTCCATCCCTAGTATTAAGAAAAGAAAATGTGAATTTTATATAGAAACCTCAAAAAATGTAAAGAAAGAATTTTAAGTAACAATTTAGCAATGAGATGGATGAGTGTTTGTTCACAAATATATTTTACAACTGCAATTATATATAGCTTGTCAACAGAAATTGTAATAAAAAGAATATCATCTTGAATAGCAACAAAAATGAATAAAATAAAATATGTGTCACATCTATATATTGCACTTTATAAGGTCTTTGGAAAATAACAGACATCTAAGTTGCTATATATGGTTTTTTAATGAACAGAATGTTTCAGTAGGATGAATATGCAAATTATTGACA
>NW_022954083.1:0-274 GCF_012274545.1 Fukomys damarensis | reverse complement strand
AACAAACCATGACACAACTAAGAATACCTTAGTTGAATTGAGAGCTCTCCTCAGGAACCTGGTAAGGGTGGGGTTAGGACACTGGCTTCCCCATTGACAGTCTGGAGTCTACCAAGGGAGCAATAGCTGTAGCAGGAGTAGAAAGTATGGGTCATGGGTGCCAGATATACATATAAGTGAATAAGAAATGATCCTTTTTCTTGAAAAATAGAAACATTTAATGGTGCTATTTTTCATATTTCCCCTTTTCATAGAGATGAGGCATGTTAAGATG
>NW_022954082.1:0-214 GCF_012274545.1 Fukomys damarensis | reverse complement strand
AATGGATGCACCTAGACCATACTCAAGTGAAATAAATCAGATACACGTGTAAATATCACATTGTTTCTCTGGTGTGAGAAGCCAAAAGTGTAAAAAAAATAAATAATGTGAAATAAGAAGAAAAAGTTCAAATTACTAGGGAGGGGGAAGATGGAAAGGAAGAAAGGGAAAAGGGAAACAATAAGAAAAGACAAAATAGACAAATGTTGTAAAT
>NW_022954081.1:0-223 GCF_012274545.1 Fukomys damarensis | reverse complement strand
TACTCTGTGGGTCATACCAAGTCTTCACTTCTTGCTAGAGAGCCTGAGGTGGCTACTGGTGCTGGAAAAGTAGCTAGGATCAAATTTTTCACCGCCCTTAATTTTAATCAATTTAAGTGTAAATAATCATGTGTGACTGTTGGCTACTTTGTTGTAGAAAGTATTTCTCTGGTAAAATCTGGCAACCTACACTTCTTCAGTGCTTAAAGTAAGGTTGAAACCA
>NW_022954080.1:0-212 GCF_012274545.1 Fukomys damarensis | reverse complement strand
CCCCACAAACATATGCAATTAGTATGTGCCAATTTTTTAAAAAGGAAAATCTATTTCATTAAAATCTATCGCTTCCAAAGTTATAGATTTTAGTTTCTGTTTTCATTTTGTTTTGTTTGTTTGTTTCTTTGGTGGTTTTGTTTTCTTAATTTCACAATCTGAGGTGCTGTGCCTAGGTTACCAACAATATTTTACAGGAATGCAAGCAACCC
>NW_022954079.1:0-422 GCF_012274545.1 Fukomys damarensis | reverse complement strand
AAAAAACTGTTCACAGAATTAAAGACAGAAAATTTCCAGAACAGAGGGGAAGAATTTGACACACATTAGAGAGCCATATATGACTCCCACTAGCCATGATCATAAAAATTTACACCTAGACATAGTAGTCAAGATCCCGGAAACCCAACAGAAGAATAAAATACTACAAGCTGTTAGAGAAAAGGAACAGATCACATGCAAAGGGAAGCCCATCAGAATCACAGCACACTTTTCAACACAAGCTCTCAAGTCAAGGAGAGGCTGGAGTGAAGTACTTCAAGCCCTAAAAGGAAACAACCTCCAACCTAGACTGTTGTATTCTGGAAAATTATCTTTCAAAATTGATGGGGAAATAAGATACTTCCAAGAAAAGGAACACTTAAGAAATTTCATGAACACCAAACTAGTACTCCAAAAAAAAA
>NW_022954078.1:0-201 GCF_012274545.1 Fukomys damarensis | reverse complement strand
AAGAATTGGAAACAAAGCAAGTTTCTTGGGTTTGCTGTGCAGGGGTGCAGAACCAAGGGGCTGGAGGGGAAGTGAGGTCAAGAGAGCTTTTATTTTGGTCTCGGTTTTTTAAGATGGGAGAAAATTACAGTGAGCTGATTTGTGGAGGATGATTCAGAAGAAAAGGAAAAATTACTGCAGGGAAGGCAGAATTGCAGGTGT
>NW_022954077.1:0-236 GCF_012274545.1 Fukomys damarensis | reverse complement strand
AGTAACAGCTTTGCACCTGCCTGACTTCTCAGAGGTTACAAACCTTTTCCAAGAACAGAAACAGATGTCTGCACTTCTTGCTTCAAAAGCAGATGTTTGTAGGAAATTCTAAAAAAAGCATGAGGAAAAGGAACTATATGTCAAAGATAGAAATGTGCTAGAAAAACAAGACATATTTTGTTAACCTACTGAATACTTTTAGGTTTTTGTCTCTACAATTTTACTGAGCCTCATGC
>NW_022954076.1:0-743 GCF_012274545.1 Fukomys damarensis | reverse complement strand
GCTGGAAACTTGTACAAAGTACGAGCTACATAAATTTGTCCTCCTTTAACTTTGGGCATCAGGCATTTTTGTCTAAGTAACAAGAAGAGTATGTCCCTATATATGCTCATCAGTACACAGGTACACATGCAGTCGCACAAATTTCACAGGAAATTTTACAGGAGAACAAAATCCTAGGGGGGAAACATAATCAAATATTAGTATCTTTACCTATTTATTTTCTTCTTTTTGCCTCCCTGCACTTCTAATCTTCTAAAAACACTAACTGTAATTCTAAAACTTGAATAATGTCATAAAACGCTGCTCCCCAACTGGTGTGAAAAATAAGCATTTATCAAGAAGGTGTACTGTATGTCATTGACCAGGTGAATCCTCTCGATGCCCCTAAATATTATTTTATTTTACAAATGAGCAAATATGTTTGTAACTTGATCAAAATCACAGAGCTAATTAATTGCAGAAACAGGATTTTGAGCCTATCTATCTTTCTAATTCAGACTCTATATTCTTAAATAATTTTTCTTAATTTCTACCATAGGGAAGAGTAATAACCTTATATTCCTGGTGGATTTTTTAATGTCACTTTGATTTTAGCTTCTGCGGTAACTGTTCCTAATAAATAGGACCATTGGCGATTTAATACCATCTATTCTCATGGAGCACCACAGTCTACCTTCTCAGAGTATAGTGGTTCCTTTTACAACTCAGCTTCTGGTTATTCCCAGGAACGTAAAAGGAATCTT
>NW_022954075.1:0-265 GCF_012274545.1 Fukomys damarensis | reverse complement strand
GTCTCCCCTTGATTCTTCCTGATTATACTCCAGAACTGTCCAATTGAGTTAGGAGAGGAAAGACGGTGCTGATGACTAAAAAAAATTCTTTACAGATTGTGGGGTCAGCATGTGGCAGTTCTCCTGCTGGAGCAATTGTGTGGAATATCACTGCCTTTGGCAGGTGGGCATCAGTGGGGAGAGGCCCGCTGCATAACAAGTACCCCTCTCAGGAAGTCTGAGCCTCTGGGGGCCTATTCAGTGACACAGGTAGAAATGCCAGCTA
>NW_022954074.1:0-208 GCF_012274545.1 Fukomys damarensis | reverse complement strand
GAAACCGTTCATTGCTAGTGGGAGTGCAGACTGGTGCAACCCCTGTAGAAATCAATATGGAGATACCTCAAACAACTAGGATTAGAAGTGCTATTTGACCCAGCTGTCCCTCTGCTGGTTATCTTCCCAAAACAATTAAAATAGCCATACTGCAGTGATATATGCACACCCACATTTATAGTGGCACAGTTTGCAATAGCTAAAACTT
>NW_022954073.1:0-214 GCF_012274545.1 Fukomys damarensis | reverse complement strand
AGGCACAGCCAATGTTACAGCTCAGCGGTACAGCCCAGTACCAGAGACCTGAGGCACAGCCAAGTGTTACAGCTCAGGGTTACAGCCCTGTACCAGAGCCCTGAGTCACAGCCAAGTGTTACAGCTCAGGGTTACAGCCCTGTACCAGTGCCCTGAGGCACAGCCAAGTGTTACAGCTCAGCATCACAGCTACCACAATTTGAAGATTGGAGAA
>NW_022954072.1:0-1617 GCF_012274545.1 Fukomys damarensis | reverse complement strand
GTTGAACTCAGGGCTTTCTCACTGAGATATATCCAAGAGCTTATTTTATCTTTTATTTTAAGACAGGATTATGCTAAGTCACTAAGTTGTCCAGACTGGTCTCAAACTTCTGATCCTCCTGTCTCAGCCTCTTAGAGTGCTGTAATTACTGGCATATATCACCATGCCTGGCTCTGGGTTTGACCTTGAACTTCCGGCTTCCAGAAATATGACAAATTAACTTACATTGTTTATAAAATACCAAGTCTATGGTACTCTTGTAGAGCAGCCCAAACACACTAAAAGAAAGGTGTTATACATATGTGTACTCACACATTTCTCTTATGTGTGGCTAGGTGTATTTTTAAACTTTATACTTTTTCTTTTCAGAAAACCCTGAGATCTTTTTCTCTGCATGATATATCTGACCAAATGTCACCAATCATTACATAATGCTCTCATTCTCTGTTATTTTCTCAGCCATTGGTTTCTTTCATTCCTTATCAGAGACTTTGAAGAACTTGGCTTGTGGTCTTCTTCATCAACACTAAAAGTCCTGACATCCTCCAGGTAGACTTCAGTGTTTGTGAGGCAGATCTTCCAGTGCCTATAGCTCTTTGTTCTTGAACCTTCTCAAACCTTTAACGGTAGTCATAGGGCAAATCAACTTTTTGCTCAAATTAAATGTAACCACATCTTTCTTTTCCTACTTCATTCTTTTATTAGCTTTTTTCCATGAGAATTTAGATATATTCAAATGTCTCCCATATTGAAGAAAGAAAATCTTTGAGGTCCCTAATCTATCAATTAAATATATTGAGAGTTCTCTCCCATCACTTTTCTCAGTTTCGCTCTTACCATTCACTTTTCAGCCTAGTATTTATTCTGGTCCACAAGATTTCATCATTAACAGCTTTTCCTTCCCACTCTACAGCACAAATAAGGAAATGTCTTAGACTCCAAGCCTTCAACTGCCATTTGTCTTCTAATGCTCCTAAATCTACTTTTCTAAGCCAACTGTTTTTCAGCCTCAGATCTGTATATTCAACAGTATGCTGAAGCAATATCACTCATTTGGATGACTTTAAGAATCTCAAACCTAGACTTTTAATATATAAATTTATCTTTTGTTCTCCAAAGCTATTTTTCCTACTCTTGTATATACTTCAGTAAATGGAATAGTCAACCATGTACTTGTACAAACCTGGAGTGTAACACCTGGTTAGCCTAACCCCACTGTTTACCCTCTCTTAGTGAATCACTCTTGCTGTCAACTCTTTCTTAAATTCACTGACTTTCCCGCTTCTCATTACTTACGACCTATAATAAATGACTAAATAGTCTTTCTTTACTTAATTTATTTTAATTATTATCAATAAATAACTGTACCAGTTGTTTGTTTAGCATCTACTGCATGCCAGACATTGTTCTCAGCACTTCAAATATGCCAGCAAGCAAATACATACTAAAATCATTGCCCTCCTTGAGGTCACCATATACTAGGCCAAGATAGACAGTGATCGATGAACATTGTAGGTCATACATTATATAGGATGTAGTAGGAAGTAAAAAGAAAGTAGGAAGTTGCAAAAAACAAAGTGAAGTCAAACAGAGTAAAAGGAATGCTAAGAAGTTGGC
>NW_022954071.1:0-469 GCF_012274545.1 Fukomys damarensis | reverse complement strand
CATGCATCATTGGGATCTTGTACCTTTACATGACAGGTTTTGGTTCTAACTTTTTCCCCTTGACCCTGCCCTCCCTTCACTCCCTCTTCCATTCCCTATTTATAAATACATTATTTCTATTTATTTATATTTTTCCCTTCCTACCTTTTCCCTACTGTACCCACTTTCCCTGCACCTTTAGCCCCTTTCTTCCTATTTCCCATTGTCAATTACATCATTAGGATCTTATGTACTATTATAGTTTTTCACACCAGAGAAATTATTCGGTATTTAAATCTATGTGACTTATTTATTTCACTTAGGAGTTTATCCTCAAAATGTATATATTTCACTATGAATGAATCTAATTTCTCTTTCTTTATAGCTGAGGAGTGCTCCATATTATAGAAAAATCACATCTTGTTTCTCCAGTCTCCAACTGATGGGCAAATGAGCTGTTTCCAAGTTTTAGCTATTACAAAACAAAAAG
>NW_022954070.1:0-316 GCF_012274545.1 Fukomys damarensis | reverse complement strand
TGTATCTTATTTCTCCATCAATTTTGAAAGATAGTTTTGCAGGTTACATCAGTCTGGGTTGGAGGTTATTTTCCTTTAAGTCTTGAAATAGGTCACCCAAGCTCTTCTGTTCTTAAAGTTTTGTGTTGAGAAGTCTGCTGTGATTCTGATAGGGTTTCCTTTGTATGTGTGTTTTTTTTTTTTAATTGCTAGTAGAATTTTGTTTTTCTCTTCTGTTTCTGGAATCTTAGCTATTATTTGTCTATGTGCAGATTTTTTTTTTTATCATGGCTAGTTGGTATCCTATATGCCTCACTTATCTGTATGTCAAATTGTT
>NW_022954069.1:0-227 GCF_012274545.1 Fukomys damarensis | reverse complement strand
TGTGTCAGGGAGAGGGAGCCCAGGGAGCAGGAGGTGCTGTTGGAGTCTGGAGCTCCACCGCGGGCTCACAGAGGAGTAGGACTCTGAATGCGGACAGCATGTGACCTAATTCCACGTTGAGAAATATCCCTCTGGCTGCTGTGTGGACGCAGAGGGTGGAGGCGCACTGCAAGAGTATTACGGCTGGCTGAGTGACCTGCACATTTGCCCAAATCCACTCCACTGTA
>NW_022954068.1:0-204 GCF_012274545.1 Fukomys damarensis | reverse complement strand
GAACCTAAGCAAAGCTCTTCCCCTTTAATTGAGCCCAAATGCCTGTGCCCTGTTCCCTGCTCAGTTCTGCCCTCCCTACAGCCCTCTTGCCCACAGCCCTAGTGAGGAGGACCCTGTCTCTGTGTACGGACAGGGTGGGCGGAGGTGCTGTCTACTCACTTCCTGGCGTTTCCCTCCTGAGACGGGGTAGTATTCCATCTTGTA
>NW_022954067.1:0-877 GCF_012274545.1 Fukomys damarensis | reverse complement strand
TTCTTTCCTAAAATACTTACTTTTTTCACTAAACTCTCTTCCTCTAGCCACAGGATCATCTGGTCTCATTGCAATGCTTTTCTGTGTTTATCTCTCCTTCACCATTGAATACTACTTGGGCTAGGGATCCATACCTGATTCTACAGTAACTCACAGAAAAATTGATGTTCTGCAAATCTTTAGTGAATTAAATTAAAAAGCTGTCTTTCTAGCTTGATAAAGATCAGTCTCGGGTTCTCATAAAATATTCTTTTAAAAAAGATTAGACATGTATTTTTCACAACCTAGTCACTGGATGGTGTAACTTATTATTATTATTTGGGGAGGGTACTGGGGATTGAACTCAGGACCTTGTACTTGCAAGGCAGGTAGCAGAACTACTGAGTTAAATCCCCAGCCCTAACTTAATATTTTTAAAGGCTTTCAGTAAAATAATTTATACATAGAATAACTCAACGTTTTTGAACCTTTAATAATCTCAGCCTCATATGTTTGTGTAACTGAGACCTACAACTTTGATTAAGGGAAGTTGACATGTGGGATTTTGTGTTTTAAAAATGGCAAAATGATCCTGTATGTACTTGTTTTATATTTCTGCCTACAAAGCTGGGAAGCACACATATGTATAATTCAAGGGGACCAAAAAGCTCAGGAATCATGTTGTATAGACAGAATCTACACTGTTGCTCTTTCCTTTTGATACTGGCAAATCCAGTCTTTACTCAGAATTTTAAGGTTCATCATGGAGTTTTGCATTAATTGTGAATTGTAAAGAAAACCACATTAAAATATTATTTATCTTGATTACTGAATTGGGTGCACTCATTAATTTTGCACCCATTGCATGTGTTACTCATCTCCACCTAAAATAGGACAT
>NW_022954066.1:0-296 GCF_012274545.1 Fukomys damarensis | reverse complement strand
GGTGAGGGTTAGGATGAGGATTCCGGTGAGTGACAGCCTCGCAGTTTCTGCACCTGGGTATCTACGTGCGTCTTTCGTAGTGAGTATCAGCATGAGATTTCACATTAGGCTCAGCCCCAGTGGAAGAGGTCCAGGATCGCCCTCCGGGAAGGTAGGAATCAGGTGGTGGCCTATGGTTAGGGTTAGGACAGGGGAGCACGACACGGCAGGAATTCACACAGCAGACAATTTGTGTGTGAGAGGTAAGGTGAGGGCAGTGACTTTTGTGAAGCTCGGATGTGACGTGGTTTTCCCTC
>NW_022954065.1:0-243 GCF_012274545.1 Fukomys damarensis | reverse complement strand
GAGGACAGCCTGGCTCCTCAGGATTTAGGGCCTGGTGCAGACACTCCAGGGTCCTTCCTGGGCGGGGGGCAGAGAGGCTTTGTAGGAAGAGCTACCAGAAGTAATCAGCAAACGGTGACAGCCTCAGCTCTACAGGGACCAGCAGTGCAGCTGGGGCTGTCACTCGTCCTATCTCTGTGTTTTATTTCCCTGCCTCTAAAGAAGAGAAAGTACGGCTGAGTATGGTGGCCACACCTATAACTC
>NW_022954064.1:0-259 GCF_012274545.1 Fukomys damarensis | reverse complement strand
CTCCATTGTTGGTGGGAGTGCAGACTGGTGCAGCCACTGTGGAAATCAATATGGAGATACCTTTAAAAACTAGAATTAGAGGTCACATTTGATCCAGGTATCTCTCTGCTGGATATCTTTCCAAAAGAATTAAAAAAGAATCATGCCAAACAACATATGCACACACGTTTACAGCAGCACAGTTCGTAATAACTACAGCTTGGAAACAGCCCAGTTGCCCATCAACTGGAGACTAGATAAGGAAGATATGTTTTTTTTT
>NW_022954063.1:0-202 GCF_012274545.1 Fukomys damarensis | reverse complement strand
CTGGGGATCAGCCTGGCCGAGTCACCCTGAATCAGCTGACCAGGATGCGGGAGTGCTGGGGAGGGTTTCTGTTTCTTCTGCGGCATCCTTAACGTGTGTAGCCATTGGGGTCTGGCCTAGTCCTGCCCGAGAGAAGTCCGCCGAGTCAGATCTGTGCGTAATCCGACAGTCTTGCACAGTATGACTGTGAATTCTCAGCTGG
>NW_022954062.1:0-1310 GCF_012274545.1 Fukomys damarensis | reverse complement strand
ACTTGATATATAAAAGTACAGTAGTAACTGCCACATAATAATCACTGCTTAATGTTCGCTATTACCGTTAGGAAAATAGCAAGCTGGGTTTAAGAGAACTAAATTTTGTTGTACATCTGTCAACTCTGTGCTAGATATTTTACTAGGTTCTTATTTGATCGCAATTATTTTGAGATATAACTTATACCTATTTATGCCTAGTTAACAGTAAAGAGAAAAGAGGATCAGAAAAGCAAAACTACTTTGTACTATCATTACCATAGTGGTAGAACGGGACTGTGAATCTAGTAACTGTGATTACAAAAACCTTGTTTTTCCTTCTTGATGAATGCACATATTCTGTATTCATTAAATACTGCAAAAATCTATAAGGGTGAGGCTAGTCCGGAAGTATTCTTAAAAAAGGAAGTTGTCAAGCCAGGTCTCGAAAACAAGAACAAGAGTACTATCAATGGAGAAAACACCTCAGGTATGTTGTGATAAATGAAGACCAAAACTAAGAAAAATTAAATGCTCTATACTTTCAAGGAAAGATTACTTTAAATGGGGTAGGGAAGTCAGTGTGAGAAATACTTGATTCAATCCCTGAAAAATATTCGACATGCCAGGTGCTGTCCCAGACCTCCAAGATAGGCTAGGAGTGAAGGTGAACCGTCAAGTCTCCCGCATGGAAATAAAGACGTTAAGGTGTCAGGCAAGGGTTCGGAGATGGCCCTCGAGCTCAGGACCAGGAGTCAGAAAGTGACGATGTCAGGCCTAGAGGGGCTTCCAGGGGCACCAGAATGTCTTCCTGCAGGAAACAGTAAAGGGAACTGAGCACCCGGCGTCACAGGACAAATAGGTATGTGGTGTTGGAGGCTAAAAAATGGCGGGGTTGCCTGGCCAAAGAATGCGATTTACCTTGCAAGCGTATGTAGGCTTTTAGCCATCATCATTTTGCGGCATCGAGGAGCGTGCACTTGAGGGGACAGAACTAGAGAATAAGACTCGAAATGCAAGACGTTTTAGAAAGTACGGCAATGGGTTAGAAGACGAGCTAACAGCAACACGGGGAAAAAAACCAAAAAGGTGGGTCTGATGAGATGAGGCGCTGAAGCGAGGAGAGTGAAGTCACTCGACCAGAGGCGAAGGACGGGGTTCCAACTGTGCCCGCCACCGAAGCCAGTTCTCCGGACGACCAGGACGACCTCAACAGAACGGTTATCTACGGACGCGCGGCTATCAGCCGCAGGGAGCCCTGGCCACTCCTCCATCCCCTTCTGGTGCAACTGCGTTGTCTTTGTTTTTATTTTATTCTCCTGGCCGGAGAA
>NW_022954061.1:0-254 GCF_012274545.1 Fukomys damarensis | reverse complement strand
ACATCAAAGGACCTGAAAGCATCTTTTGCACCAGGGGTGCATTTGGAGTTGATGTGAATCACACAAGGTCAATTCTAGCTGCCCTTTTAGACTCTGTATCACTAGTAAGATTCACTCATGCTTTCTTACTCTTACTTTGTCTGCTTACTCTATTTCTATATTCTAGTACTTTGGCCTCACTATTGAGGAATTTTAATTTTTGATGTTCAGTTGAATTCTCACAATTATTAGGTATCTTTATAATTCCTAATGAG
>NW_022954060.1:0-218 GCF_012274545.1 Fukomys damarensis | reverse complement strand
TTGCTAAGTTGCCCAGCCTGACTTCAAACTTGTGATCCTCCTGCCTCAGCCTCCAGAATGTCTGGGATTTCAGCCATGTGCCTCCACGTCTGGCTCTACTTAGCCTATGAAAGGTAGCACATCTGGTTCATTTGGGTCGTTGGAGATTTTGTTAAAATAAAGTAAGGTAACAATCCGAAAAAAACAACCACTGAAGTTAAAAATCCCCTAATGCAGTA
>NW_022954059.1:0-293 GCF_012274545.1 Fukomys damarensis | reverse complement strand
TCTTATTTTGAAACTGTGCTACAAAGACACTGTGATAAAAATAGCATGGTACTTGCAAAGAAAAAGACCCAAGGATCAGTGGAATAGATTGTAAGATACAGGAACAACTCCAGATGTACTCAGCTACCTCATCTGTGACAAAGGAGCCAACCATTTTCAGTGGAGGACAGATTGTCTCTTCAATAAATTTTGTTGGAAAAGCTGGATTTCCACCTGCCAAAGATTAAAACTAGATCCATCTTTCACCATGCACTAAACTAAAATCAAAGTGGATTAAAGATCTAAATATTAAA
>NW_022954058.1:0-211 GCF_012274545.1 Fukomys damarensis | reverse complement strand
TTATTGAGATCTTTTAGGTTTTTCTCTTTATTCACATTATATATTAAAGTAGTATCATAAAACTTATATTGGACGCAGCTGATAGGCAGAACAACAGAAAGACAGGTGAAAAAATACGGTTTATCCTCATGCACCTTGTTTATTGGATTTAGCACCATGTGACTCCTTGCCCTTCCTTAAAGTGAAAATGAACATGACTCAGGACATGGAG
>NW_022954057.1:0-488 GCF_012274545.1 Fukomys damarensis | reverse complement strand
CCACCAACAGAGCTAAGAGGCAACCTACAGTGTTTGAAAAATTTTTACCAGCTACTCCTCAAATAACTATTATCTAGACTATATAAAGAATTCAAAAAAATCAGGCCTCCCAAATATAAAGATCCAATTCAAAAATGTGAATCTGAAATGAATAGCCGTTTCTCAGACAAAGAAACAAAAGCAGCAAATAAATACATGAAAAAATGTTCAACATCACTGGTCATTCGGGAGACACAGATGAAAACAACACTGAGATTCCACCTCACCCCAGAAAGAATGGCTGCTATCAAGAAATCAATCAATAACAAATGCTGGCAGGGTTGTGGAGAGAAAGGAACCTTTCTCCATTATTGGTTGGAGTGCAGACCCCTCGCAACCACTGTGGGAATCAATATGGAGATACCTCAATGAACTAAGATTAGAGATTCCATTTGACCAGCTATTCCTCTGCTGGGCATCTTTCCAATAGAACTAAAAGACCATATCAC